>NW_019154095.1:10314760-10384760 GCF_002288905.1 Enhydra lutris kenyoni
CACGTGCACCCGAATGTTTATAGCAGCAATGTCTACAATAGCCAAACTATGGAAAGAACCTAGATGTCCATCAACAGAGGAATGGATAAAGAAGATGTGGTATATATACACAATGGAATACTATGCAGCCATCAAAAGAAATGAAATCTTGCCATTTGCGACGACATGGATGGAACTAGAGGGTATCATGCTTAGCGAAATAAGTCAATCGGAGAAAGACAACTATCATATGATCTCCCTGATATGAGGGAGAGGAGATGCAATACGGGGAGTTAAGGGGGTAGGAGAAGAGTAAATGAAACAAGATGGGATTGGGAGGGAGACAAACCATAAGTGACTCTTAATCTCACAAAACAAACTGAGGGTTGATGGGGGAGGGGGGTTGGGGGGGTGGGGTTATGGACATTGGGGAGGGTATGTGCTATGGTGAGTGCTGTGAAGTGTGTAAACCTGGCGATTCACAGACGTGTACCCCTGGGGATAAAAATATATTATATGTTTATAAAAAATAAAATTAAAAAAAAAAAAGTGTTGATTACCCCCCAGCAAAGAGTGGGCAGTAGGCTGCGGAGAATTTTGGGTGGAGGCATGAGCAAGGAGTGTGATGTGTAAATAGGTTTGACAAAATGCATGACAGGTAGTGGAAAAAATATGTATTCACTAGGGATAAATTATAAGCACACGATAATACAAAAAGTGACCATATTTATACAGTATATTTCATGTCTTAACAATTTAGATTAAACTTAATGTGTAAAATATTACCTACAGAATATGCATATGGGATATGCTTCTGGCTAGGATACTTCAGAAATCATGAAGACAATATTTTGAATGGCTTACTTTAGCAACTTTATCTTTGCCTTTTTTCTACAGAATAAGAATTATAGCACAACTCAAGTCAATTATGATAAATAGATTTACCCTAAAATGTCTCTACTTTCTGATATATTTCTAAATCCTATACAAAATAATATTCTGTTAATCATTTTGTGTTTTCCAAGAAAAAATATTTTTATTAAACATTTTTAACAAAACGTTTTTTCAAATTTTGTTATTAAATATTAGATAAATTAGAAAAGTAAAATGTGTATTTAAACTCCAATTCAGAGATGATAAAAACAAAATTCATTAGAATTTTTTCCTAAAAAAAACAAATAACTTCTGAATGTGCAATATTGCTAAGCAAAATAATAATGTTGGAAAGGACTCTAAAAATGTATAGACCACAATTAACTGTTTTAACTTCATTAAGTACTGAGTTCACTTTTGTGTTCAAAACTGTTGTAGAAGCATGAAATTCACTGTGTTATTTACAGAGATTTACTAGGCAATGAAGCAATGAAATTATCAAAACTTAGTCAGCATTTATATCCAAAATAGTAAAAGGGATAAATTCAAAGCAAGTTACTTGAAAGACTATTGAATAAAAAACCTGAAAGAGGAAGATACGTATTTTACAAATAATAATTATTATTTTCCAGTTTATCTTATAAAGTAGCGCTTTGGTTTTCTAAGACCAACAAACTAATATATAATACATACATTTGTCATGACATTTGTGAAAGACAATACTGATTAGAAATGTTAGGTGAATCTGATGCAAGAAGGAAGCTTGTGGGACACCTTCCAATGACACTATAGCCGGGCATAGTCAGGAACTGACTAAAGATAAAAAAGACCAACTCATTGAACAAATAAAACTAGAAGAGCCTTTTTTATTGCAACTTGACAAATACACAGAAATTGTTAATACAGGATACTTCCAATATAGTTATTTGTGCATATTATCTTAACATAATGGTGATAGGAAGTAAGGACTGGTTTTTTGTTTTTTGGGGTTTTTTGTTTGTTTGTTTGTTTGTTTTTGTGGGGGCATCCATTGCCGACAAACACAGCCAGCTCTGAGATGTGAAATGGACTTCATACTTTAAGTTCTGAGTAGAAATATGTTTTAATGGCAGAAGCTTGCACCAATTTAATATTGGCACATCAAAATGTAAATCAAATATAGTTTCTTTAGTCAGATAGACTTGGCATAAAAAATAAGTTGCACAAACTATGTTTAGTCACATGTATTAAAATTGTGAATACATAAAGTCTTATGTATTAAAATCAATTTTTGCTCAATTAGATAATAATATAAGAACTGATTTTTTTTTTAAGATTTTATTTATTTATTTGTCAGAGAGAGAGAGAGAGAGTGAGAGTGAGCACAGGCAGATAGAGTGGCAGGCAGAGGCAGAGGGAGAAGCAGGCTCCCTGCTGAGCAAGGAGCCCGATGCGGGACTCGATCCCAGGACCCTGGGATCATGACCTGAGCAGAAAGCAGCCCCTTAACCAACTGAGCCACCCAGGTGTCCCTAAGAACTGATTTTTAACAAATGTTAATTCATGCTAAAGTGAAATGTTTTTTAATGGCAACAGTTCAGTTGCAAATTTTGAACTGTTGAATAAACTCTCACTGTTTCTGTAAGATAAGAAGCCAGTTTGCTTCCAACTCTTTAGTGATGTGAATTGGATAGTCAAACTTGCTTATCTGTTTTTTGGTATTTTTAATGATTTTAACCCTTTCACACAAGGAAGGAATGCAACATGGCAGATAAGATCCAAGGGCACAAAGAAAATTTGGAAGTCTGGGAGAAAAACAGTTCTAGGGATTGTTATGACATGTTCTGTAGTTTAACAACAATTATGAGTAAAATCAGTCATGGTGTTAATACTGCACTTTATTGAAAGTTATCAACAAGCTTCCCCCACACCTGTTTCCTGTGTTGTTGATTTTAGCCACTCTGATAGCTTTGAGGGGCTATCTCATTGTAGTTTTGATTTGCATTTCCCTGATGGTAAGTGGTGAACATCTCTTAATGTGTCTGTCATCCAGATGTCTTCTTCAGAAAAATGTCTGTTTATGTCTTCTGCCCTTTTTTAAAATGGATTATTTGTTTTGCGGGTGTTGAGTTTCATAAGTTCTTTATATATTTTGGATACAAGCCCTTCATCAGATATGTCATTGGCAAATATCTTCTCCGGTTCTGTAAGTTGCCTTTTCATTTTGATTGTTTCCCTCATTGTGCAAAAGCTTTTTATTTTGACATAGTCCCAACAGTTTGTTTCTATTTCCCTTGCCTCAGGAGAAATATCTAGAAAAAAGTAGCTATGACCCATGTCAAAGAAGTTACTCCCTGTGTTGTTTTCTATGATTTTTATGGTTTCAGGACTCACAGTTAGGTCTTTAATCCATTTGAATTTATAGCAGCATTATTTACAATAGCCAAAATACAGAAACAGACCAAGACATCTACTGATTGAGGGATGGCTAAAGATTATGTGGCATATATATATATATATATATATATATATATAATTAATCATTAATTATAAAATCCTTAATCATTAATTATATATTAAATATTTTAATTAACAAATAATTAATCATTAATTATATATAATTAATGATTAATTATAATTAATTATAATCAATAATATAATAATATATTATATATTATATATTTTTATATATATATAATTAGTCAGCCATAAGAGAATGAAATCTTGCCATTTGCAGCAACATGGATGGAGCTAAAGAATGTAACCTTAACAAAATAAGTCAGTCAGAGAAAGACAAATACCAAATGATTTCAATCATATGTGGAGTTTAAGAAACAAAACACATGAATGAGCAATGTGAAAAAAAAAAAAAAAGAGAGAGAACGAGAGACAAATCAAGAAACAAACTCTTAATTATACATAATAAGTTGATGGTCACCAGAGGGGAGTAGATAGGGGAGTACAGGTTAAATAGGCGATGGTGATTAAGGACTACACTTATGGTGAGCACAGTGTGATGTATGGAAGTGCTGAATTACTATATTGTACACCTTAAACTAATATGTTAACTAGGTATGTTAACACAGAAAAAATTAAAATTAAAAAATTAAAATTAAAATTAAAAGTTTTTTAAAAAGAAGTTATAGAAAAATTAATCAATGAAGAATGTTATTACTAATCACCTTATGAATTTAATATTTTGTATTTTTCATTAATTAAATCAATCAGTAACAGATTCATGGATTTTGGAATCCATTTCTAAACATTTTTATCAAAAAGCTTATTTAAATTTAACAGATTTATAAAATTTTAGGTGAATATACATTAAAAACAAAATATAACTTTCTACATTTGGACAGAAATTATAAATTAGTATGCTGAACTTGCTTTATAATCCCCTCTCCTACGACTGTCAATATGTACCTCTGCCTGGCTTCTTTCTCAAACAAACTATATAAGAGGTTAAATATGTATTATCTCCTGCAAGTAGTGAGGTTGTTATCCAGTTTAGATTTGATAGTAAGTAAAGAGCAAGTACTTCTGCCACAATAAAAACTTTAAATATTGATACAACTGTTTAAAGTGGACCTAAAGATATCCACAGAGGGAACTGCTATTTCATTCATAAATTTCTGACAAGCTATGATGTGTGAGGACACAGCGTTACTAGAGCGATACTGAGTCTTTTAACTCATCTCCAACCTGTTCATTTTCAATGATCAGCAAGTATATGTTTTGTGAATATTTTTTAATGCCATACTTATTGTGATTTATTGGATACACTTTATTCCTGCAAAATTTAATAATGAAAACTGATATGTTCCATATTTTGTTTTCGTTTTTCTGGAATTTCATTTTCTTTTTGGATTCTTTAGAAGTATTGACTTATGACAGACTTTGGGAGGAGAGAATGGTCCTTTAGACATGGTTTTCAAAGCACTGATATGTTCGTATCCCCACACCATATTCTTCCTGTAGTCTATCACTTTAAAAACTCTTTTGTTTGAGGTTCTTGTTGGTATTTTCCTTGCCCAGATGTAAAGTTCTTCAATTGCGATAAACTATCTACAACTATTTCTAGATCATAATAGATGGCTCAAACACAGTTATATAGAAAAATCAAAGAGTAAATAGTTATATAAGTAATTACTATAAGTATAATTGTAACAACACACTCATTCATACAATATAAACTCTTCAAGGCTACAATATCCCTGAATTTAAAGTAGGTAATACTAAATGTATTCTAATATGTGATAGTATTAGATAGAATTGTTAGGGCAGTCATTGGGACGTAGAAATTTATATGCATATGCAAAATGAGTCTCCAAAATACCAATGGTATTTATCTAGCTATCTTCTGGCTGCTCTGACTTTGGGTGACTGTTATTTTCTTCTAAGAGAACTGCTATATTTCCCTTCAGTCTATAATGTATAGCTGATATCTTAGAAACAGTAATCCTGGCTTAAATTCAGCTTCAAGGTAATATGGCCACCATGTCCACTTAAACATGACCTTTTTTTATGTTGCCCATATTTTATCTAACTCAGTATTATTAGAGATAGTAGGAAGACACAAATATAGATTCCTCAAGCAGTATGTGCTAATATCCCAGTTAAATAAAAAATAGAACAAAAATTGTACCTTCTGATCCATTGCTTCTCAACAAATATTTACTAATTACATACTATTTGTCAGGAATGTCACAGACATTACATATACCAGATAAGTAAAGCAGACATAAATCCCTACCCATACAGGGCTGCTTTTCTAGGTTGAAAAATGAGCCACAGACAACTCTTTCTAGAATGATCAAAAAGAAGATTGTATTGGCAAGTTGACTTATAACATTTTCAGATGATCATCTTGCTGCATGAGCACCTTTTAACCATTTTAATTATTAACCTTTTGGTCTCTTCTCATATACAAAGACAGCAAACTATCATTTGAAGCATATCTTTCTTCACAATTATAGTGGTTCCTCTACCTTGTAGTCAAAAGTCTCTACCGCAGATGTCTCAAAATAGAAAACATAGCATCAGGGTTACTTAGCATCCCATCTATTTTGTAGACTTAAAAGAGGAGAAAAAAATCATACACAATGTCCTCAGAAGACAGAAGTCCACTTTTCAGCTATTCGAAAAATAGAATTATTATAAATTTAATAAAGTATGCTGCAGTGTTATATATTCCAACTAGTTTAAATTATTCATTTTATATCCGAGTACTTTTTCCCCCACATATGCAACTTCATTGTTTTAAGCTAGTAGATTTATAAAAATGTCATCAACATAGTGCAAATTAATGATTCCGACGAAACACATTTGCGATACCTTAGGTATGTGACAGGCAATTAAAAAAAGTTGTATTGATTTGTCTAAAATGTTAAATGACATAATAGCCATACAGTAAAGTATTGAATAATTTAAGCAAATCAATGTTTTCTGAATTTTGTAGGAGTACAAACTGTCTTGGGTGCTAAAGTAAATCAATATAATAAAATAAAAATGAAGCAGTTTATAATGACGAATGTATGGGTTGATAATAACCAGAGGTAGAATCTCATTTAGCCATTGTAACAAACAACTTCCAGGCATCTTTTGTGCACTATTCCCCTCAGAAAACATGGTATTATATAGTCAATTGATTTTAGCACTTAAATAGCTTTTCATTTGCAAGACACCTAGCCTCAGTATAAACTAAACCTTTCCCAGAGTGTCATTAGTTATGGCTTGATTTAGAATGATAATACATATTTACTACCATTACAGCTATTTTGTGTGTTTTATGTGGTCTGTAAGTAATGTTATATTTTATGAGGAAATGAGAAATGTTCATTTGCTGTTCTCATATATTTGCAAGATTTAGGATTTAGCATTTTTGTACTTTTACTGATCTCTTTTTACTCTCATTTCCAATGGTAAATCCAATGAAAAATATTTATTTTTCATTTCATGTAGCTAGGTCTGTATGCATTTTTTTAGTTTCCTATTTTGCTTAGAAAATAGAAGTATGGTGTTATATGTGTATGTAGGGACATGTTTTTCCTATATAATGTCTCTTGTGGTTTACTACAATTTGAAGACTAATGAAATCTTTGGACCCTTTCCACAGGAAAGAAAAGAAAATATGAATGTAGATATAAACACAATGCTATATATAATTTAAGAGAATACAGACTTATCCTGAATTCTTTTCACATTCAAACACAAAGGGTAACAATTAAAACAAGGAAAACAGCCATGATTGCAGTGCTGAAAAACTTAAATGCTTCATTGTTGTAGCCAGACTTAAAATGTTGAATGTAGATAATTGCTAAAAATACCTTACCCATGATATTATTATAACTTCTCTAAAATTTCAGAAAAAGAAGATTCCACAGAAAAGGGCAAAGACGTGAGAAGACCACCAAGAAAAGACAGGTGAAGCAAAATGGAGTCATTCCTGAAATGGGAGATCCAGGGTGGAAGAAGGACTTGACTACCACCCAGATTATAGAAAAAGAAACACACACAGTTTATCACTGAGACTTGGTAGTAAATCACGGTGGATTATGCACAGACTCTATTGCCAAATTGAAATTGGATAGTTTATTTCATATTGACCTTGGTAAAATCATCTGGACTCTGATGCCATCCTCTTCTGCAAACTGGGAATGATAATATGATTTATTTCATGGGTCTGCTGGTTAACTCCATACAAAGTATTCTGCTACATTTCTGGCATATATTCAAAAGGAAGACTGGTACTAAACTCAGAATGTGCTCTCATCTTTGTAGCAATCCTGCTTGCTGTGATTGTTGCTCTGAACTAAAATGTGGGCTATCTTGAGAGTAGGGGAAAGCCCTGGGATGTTTGGAGTTGCAGCTAGGCTAATCAGACTTTTTATCCCTCACTTAACTCTTACTAAACAAAGGACAACAAAAACATCTACCATAAGGGAAGGAGCAGAGCGTGAGGGCCCTGTGGTCAGAAAGTAGGAAAGAACCCTGTGCAAGAGACACAGATTAACAAAAAGATTCCATGCCCAAAAGTCCAGTCATAGGCATACCCTCTGTCAGTATATATCACCACAGATGTATCCCCATACCCGGAGGCAGGGTAGAGCTTATGTAATACTCTTAAAACAGCTCAGTGAGAATCTCAGATTCAAAATAGGAGTATAAAACCCAGAATCAGTAAGGCTTTCAGAAAAGATAATTTTGTAAATGTAAGATATCAAATTCAATAAATAGGAAATAATTTTTTAAATAACAAAATAAAAGTTAATGTATATAAAGCACCAGATAAAAATACTAGAATAAACATAAAAAATAACTTCAGAGTGATATGAGAAGGCATTGCATCCATAAGATAACATGCTAGAGATGTTTCAAGTGAGAAATTTTATTTTGGAAAAATACAAAAGCTCATTTTTGAGCTCAATAACAGAATGAAAGGAGAATGAAAAGAGACCTTCATGAGCAGGCAATGAAATGAGACCATATTCCCAGGGAAAGGGCAAGATAAACAGAGATGAAATTGTGAATGAAGAGTTAATAGGTATAGAAGTAAAATTATAACTTCTAGAAGAAATGAAGCAGAAAGCAGGGTGAGAAATGTGAAAAGAGCAAAGTGTTACTCATTTTTTAAAACATACAGAGAAAAGTTAAAATGCTGACTAAATAATCCCAATAGCATAACCATGACATTTTTAAGGAAAAAGTGTAAACAAAAGCCTAAAATATTCGTGTAACTGAATCCCCAACCCTGACTTTATCCATGAACTTCAGACTCGTTTAACATCTCTATTTGCATGTGTGATAGACATCTCAAATGCAGTGTGTTGAAAACAACTCCTGGCTTTCTCCCCACATGGGCAAAGCTTCTCCATCAGCTCTCTACACCTAAATAAATGGAAATTCAATGGCCCGTGGCTAGAACAGGGATCTTAAATTATCTCTGCCTCTTCTCTGTCCTTTAAGTGTATATCCATTCCAACAAAAAATCTAACTCAGCTCTTATTTCAAAATATATGCAATATCCTACCAATTCTCAACACCTCTATCCCTTGCATCTTTTTCTAAACTCCTGCTTTTGCTTACCTAGATATTTATAAAACCAATCCATACACAAATCTCAAATTATTCATTGTAAGTCCAATAAAATCATCTCTGCCCCAGCTTCTAAAGACTCTTCGCTTCACTCTAAATTAAATTCAAGTCTTTTCGAGCTTGCTGGTTTCTATTCGATTTGGCCCTCAGCTACATTGGTGTCCTAATCTCATTTACCTTCATCCTATCTGGTCTTTTTGTTAGTTTTTGAACATACCAAGTGCTATTTACTTTTTCCGCAGTTTCTGCATTTGCTTTTCCCTCTGCCTCTTGACTTCCCTTGACAGGGATCATGAGTAAGCTCCAGACATCAGCTGAATTTCCTTCCCTTCCAACACTCATAGCCTCACCACTGTCATCTGTCTTAAATACGTTGGAACTGATTTCATTATTCTCTCTCATACAATGTAAATTGTCATAACAGGGAGCCTGACCCTTCATTTTACTAGACCTCTTAGACATTCTGGTTCACTAAATGATCAAAGCTTCTTTTAAGTCTTCTCCAGTTCCTAAACTCTTTCTATCATGCCTTTTGAAATGACCAATCATCTGCAAAGTCCACTTTAACTTCATGTTTTCTCTGATCATTTCTTTATTCTTGTTGCAATAAACTTGTACCTGACAGAGAGGTCAATGCTTTTGCACAGTCTTTATCTGTGGTAACTGTTCTCCATGCCACTGAAAATACCTTGAACTGCTGGGTCTGGATATAGGAAAGGTGTGTTTCCTGCTCTTCATTTCATCCTTAAAACTATTTTCTCCTGCACTTCCCTAAAAGCATCTGCCCTTAAAATTCTTGTCATTACTTTATATTTCCAATTATGAAACTTACTGATGTAATTTCCCAATACCTGCGTTATTAACCCTTATTTCTGAATGACTTAAGTTTCTAATTCACCATCATCCTGTTTACAAGTTGCCTGTCTTAACATTTTGAGATTTCAGTATGCATAAAGATGATCCTATCAACACCGTAACTTCTCACATCTTGAGTCCTCTCCTTAACCCTCTTATTCTTCACCCTACATGAGCAATTCGCCACAGATCCTGACCTTATCTGCATACCTTTCATGATCGATCTCGGTTTCATGCATTCTGTTCTCTGACCATTGCCAACTAGTATTTGAGGTCATGTCTTTCAGTATCTAGGACTCGATAATCATTCTTCATCATGTGGGCTGCAAATCTTACTGCATTTCCACTACCCTTCACCCACTGGGTGTCCTCTCGTCTTTAGCCATCTTAAGATCAATCAAAGTAATGTTTCTTTTACCTAATTGTTTGATTTCCCCATCTTTTTCCCACTGGGGTTTAAACTCACTTGGAATAAGCACCATTTCTTGGCTAAACCCAATTGTCTACTTTTATTTCTGCATTTTTGCAACTGAACAGCCACCCTATGGGATGACACAAGCCTTAAGGTCTATTAGGTTCCCAGCCATCATACTACTCCAGGTCCTTCATCTCCCACTCTCCTAGACAGCTCCTTTACTGTCTTTACTTCCCTCAAAATTCTAGCTCTCCTCCCTTCTCCCTAATTTCAGGAAATGTCTTCATTTAACCATTGCTGGTTTAATTTCAATAATAAAAAGATGTTCCACAGACTCCCTCTATCACATACACCCACCTATTAGGCTCTGAACTCTATGTTCTCTTTTTAGCACTGTTAACTGAATCAACTGTCAAAATTACTATTCCAACCCAATCTCTCCATTTGTTTTCTAGACCAATCTCCTCTGTTTTTTAATCTTCCTTACTGATTTTACATTTTATGCTACTTTATTCTCAGGAAAATTAAATACACACACACACACACACACACACACACACACCCGAGTTCCTTCCTACATACTAAGAAAGAAAACAAAATGAAATGGACAATACAAACTTGCTTGATACCATTTCTCCCAGTTACTATACAATTTATTTTCTCCCCTTTGCAAAATATCTTTTACTTTTTTTTCTAAAAAGTAGAATCCACACCCAGCATGGAGACAAATGTGAGACTTGAACTTAAAACCCTGAGGTCAAGACCTGAGCTGAAATCAAGAGTCAGATGCCTAAGTGACTGAACCACACAGGTGCCCCACAAAACAGCTTATCCTTTCTCCCAAATTCACTCAAATTTGGCTCTTAGACTCACCAAAGCATAGTTTCAAGTGCTAAGTTAGCCAATGATAGGGATATTTTGCAACATATTCTTCAAAAAAAAATTATGAACTGCTAATGATATAAGTAGGTTCAAAGTCTAAAAGAGTAATAGACACAAGGAATAAGTTTTATCATCGGAACAATCTGCCTTATTCATTATATATGGCCAGGCCTATAGGGAAGCAAATTATCGGATTTATGTCAAATACCAAAACAAAGTGAATAATATTTGAGTATTTATATATTTATTTGATGAACATTGTTCTTTAGGGCCTTTGGAGAAAAAAAATGTGGGTATATTATCAAAATAAGCTAAGAAGTAATGTGAAGTCCTCATTTAATCAAATCATATCCAGGTAGATAGATAGATGAATATATGTGAGTATCCACAGAAATACACAAAATATAGTTCTGAAAACTGATCAATGAAGTTTCATATGAGGTCAATGCACTAAAAATGTGTGACCAAAAACATTTTAAATATAAATATGTAACTTCATTCACAATGCACACATATGCTCTTCTCCACTGCTCAGCTGCTTTGTGGTTTCCAGCAGCCTAAGCAGTCTCTCAAAGTCCAGAAATTTATTAACATAAAGCCATCAATCAGAAAGTTCTACTATCATTTGAGAGTGAAAAACATAGGCCCAAACCACATTTATTTACATATAAAATACATTCTGCTTTTCATGCTGTCACAGTCATGGGAGAGATTGTGATATATTTGGTCAATCATTTTTAACTTTCCTCTATTTTTCAAAATACTCAGAATGTAACATTATCTAACTTTGGAATAGGAAATATAATTTAATTATATTAATTTAATTATAATTTAATTAAATACATTATCATGTATTTAATATTATTAACATCATATTAAATAAATGAATGACAACAAAGAATTAAAACTAAAAATACACAAATTTATAACTTATACTTATTACAGATGAAAAGAATGCTATATTTATGTTATTAAAATACTTCTGTCTTCCTACATAGTTGGGGAGTTGGAAATAGTCCTGGTAAATATTCTCATTTGTAAAGCTCTAGTCTTTATTCACATTTGTGTATGCTTTTGAAGTTTTAAACGGAAGTGGATTAAGAACACATTGTAAATTTAATTTCACCCTTAAAATCCCATCAAAACTACAAATCCCATCAAAATTAGTAAATATGTAAAAAAAAGGAAGATTTTTACTAACATTGTTTAAGGGAATATGGATACATTGATGAAGACAGGGAAGACGGATGTAGTAGCTATGGCAACTAATTAGACGATTGTCAAATAAACCATCCATCTTTTAATTAAAAAGCATATTGAGTTCCCGGACATAAACACATACACATGAGTTTTCAAAGTTCCAATGAATGAGGGGCACTTGGGTGGCTCAGTGGGTTAAAGCCTCTGCCTTAAGCTCAGGTCATGGTCCCGGGGTCCTGGGATCAAGCCCCACTTCAGGCTCTCCGCTCAGCAGGGAGCCTGCTTCCCTTCCTCTCTCTGCCTGCCTCTCTGCCTACTTGTGACCTCTGTCAAATAAGTAAATAAAAATCTTTAAAAACAAACAAAAACAACAAAAAATGTTCCAATGAATGAAACATACATAATTCTAAACGATCTATGCATTATCTACAAAGGAGTAAAAATTGAACAACCATCAAACTTGTCACTGACGATACAGCTTTCTACCACAAGAAAAACTCCATGATAACTGGTAAATATTCAACAACTAGCCCAATCACAGTTTCCTGTTGTCTGAGACTTCCTGAAGGATAATCCCCAAACACCAGAACACAGAAGGTGAGAGTGTTCAAGTTTAATCCCCTGTCCAAATAGGCTCTCTGTCTGGGTTCATTTACAGAGGAAGCTGGCAAAAAACAAAAACAATGGAAACCTCCTTTTCTTTTTTTTTTTTTTTTTTGCTAAAAATATATTGTTAAAGAGACTACATGCCAGTCTGCAAAGCCTATGAATGTTCTACACCAAAACTAAATCAGGAAAAATTTAGCTGCAAATGCTCTGCAGATCTCATAAAGGGTACAGAAAGCAACAGAAGAGGAAGGACCACTTAGCACAACCAATTTCAACAGCGAAGGACAAAGGGATTTATCCTAGAAAGCAGTACAGGGCTGACAAATGGGTTTACCAGAAGATTTACCATTTTGCCTCTGCCAAAAGGCTTCATAACTCTGACCAAGCAAAATAGGATAATAGTTATAGAGTGGTTATTTCAGTGTTTTGTTTTGTTTCTATTTACCCTTTTTCAAATTTTACGTTGTGTTGCAATTGCCTATTTCAACCAAACCACTGTATATTTGGGACGGGGACACGTGTGTGTACAAATAACCTGCTTTCATCCTTTTTTGTTTTTAAGTTTAATTTATATATGCTCAGACCACATGGAACTACAATTGGTCCTGAAAGAGAAGACGACATATTAGCTAGAAATACTGAGGTGGGTGACATAACGGAGAGAACTTTGTGAATTCCATATGTGAAAAGAAAGATGCGCAGGTATTGGCTTTTCAAGAGCAGGACACAGCTACCTGCCCTCTAATACCTCCTCTTACAATGTAAGAGAACTTTGTTGAGCAATGGTCACCCAGCTAAAGAAAACTCTTCCCAATCTCTCTTGCAGCTAGGTATGGCTCTGTGCCTAGGTTCCAACCACTGCAATGTAAATACATATGAATTGTCAGAGTTCTTTCCTTAACAGAAAGAAGTCCTTCCCTACATCATTGCCTCCCCATAACTTCACTCCTCATGCATAAATAAGGATATCATAGAGGAAACTGGAATGGACATAATGGACCACGAAAATGAAGCCATGCGTCGAGGATAACGGAGAAATGAAACAGCAGTCTGACCATTATGGAGTTACTTTACCTTACACTTATTTGAGAAATAAACTATCTTTTGTAAAGTAACAATTATTTGGAGTCATTCTGACTCAGCCAACTCCAGTATCTAAACTAACATAAGAAAGTACTCCAGGAAAATTAAAACAAATTCAAATAAAAGGAAGACAAAGGAAGCTCCATGCAGAACGTCTTATTAGCACAATCAATCTAATTCATTTATATAGTGAAAAGTTAGAACATAAAGATGATTCTTTGGTCAAGAAAATGTAGTTCCCAATCAAAAAAAAATGTAGGTTATAGAAACTGCAATATTTTCATATGACTTTTTTATATCCAAAAATGTAATAACTAGAGACTCCAGGAAAACCACAATACTGTACCAATATTTATGGTATGATTAAAAAGCCATCTAACATATGACAATAGTTTTGAGCAGTTGATAAAATGTAATAAAGAGAATGAATTGAACCTGATAGACTGATTGAACATGCTCCTTCAAGTGGCTTAAAGAAAAAGATAATGTTTCCTTACTTGAGCCCATCACTGTACTTACTTATGTCGTTAATAATATTTACATAGCCATGATACTGACTTGTAAATATAACCAGTTTGAACATTTAATGCATTTTAATGAATCCTAACAACAACCTTATAAGATATAAGTTAATATTATTCTGCCTAAAAGTTAGAGAATGTAGGCACAGAACATTCAGGTTTTTTTCTCAAGATCTAAGTTTGCCTTCAAAGGTTGGATCACCGTGTTTATTGTCTGTAAGAACTGATAGCAGGATATATAAACTCAAACTGGTATATTATGTTTTAATTGCATTCATTAGAATGATGGTGGTAATAAATCAAACAAAACCAGATATTTTAAGATTTTTCTTTAAAAACCTTTTAAAACCTTAAAATATCTGGTGATTTCTAAAAAACAGGTCATTATTTGGCAATTATGGAGGTAGTCTACTGTAATCTATATAATTTACTTTTGCACAATTTAATTTTACCTTTACCATGTAAATATATTATTTCTATCAAAATAATACAAGAATGAAACTCCACGAATAGTTTTCTATTGTGGAAGTTGTAAAAGTTTATTTGTTGACACTATAATTTTTATAATTATACTGTATTGTCAGTCATATTTATAATAATTTCTGAGCTTTCTCTTCTACCTTTCACACACATGACAAATATTTACACAGGTTAAATGATTTAATTTTATAATTATGCATATTAACCTATAATCCAGCCATAATTTCAAAGACATTACAAATGAAGAGGTGTAATATATTCTTTGCTTTATAATAAAATTACTGCTCACGTTTTAATGAAAAAAAATATATATATATATTTAAACCAGGAAAGGTATAAATTAATCAAAGACTGATCCCTGTAAGTTGGTCTCTCAAAAATAAAAGGCTAGACTCCCACAAAGCTCCCTGAAAAATGACCAAGGCCAAGGTTAGGAATATAGTGTAAACCCAACCAAGAATAATTGGTCACGTCACAGGCAAAGTTGTCCCCGCTCCTAGGAATGCTGAAGTCGCAAACGAGGTGCTAGACTTGAACCCTAGGTCCTAATCATATCAGAAGAGGGATGGCACTGTTTCAGCCATGAATCCTGCGTCGGTAAACTTAGTAGGATCTAGCCGCAGCCAGGTGGTGTTAGGACATCCCAGCTCCTGATATGACCAGGGGAGGGCTAGAGGGCCTTCCTGGGCTGGTGTCTCAGGCCAGAGCAGAGGACAAAGCTCACACAGGTTCTTCCGCGGGCCTCCTGGAACTGGCCCCAAAGAGCACGTGAAGGAGGACCCTATCCAATGTGCCTGGGGAGGCCCCACCCCCCGAGAACGCTGCTTCTCCTGGGAACAGCCCCTGGCTGGCCCCCTGAAGGAGGGAGCGGCCGCACGCCCCAGTCTTCAGAAGAAGAGGAGCCCTCCGGCCTCCCACTGTGAGGACTGGGCCCACAAGGCTAGAATCTGCCTTCTCTGAGGATGCAGCCATCGAAAGGCCGCCCCCACCCAACCACAGGCCTTTGAGGTGCGGGGAGGCCCAGCCCGCACAATGCCCCCCACCCTCCTGGAGCAGGCGGGTGAGCCTGGGGACGCAGAGACTTAACCTCGAGCAGGGGTGCAGCCTACCTGGGCAAGGCCAGTCCGTGGTGCAGACTCCCGGGGAAGCGAAGCGGCCTCGAGCAGGGAACCCCGAAT
This sequence comes from Enhydra lutris kenyoni, assembly GCF_002288905.1. Lineage (NCBI taxonomy): Eukaryota > Metazoa > Chordata > Mammalia > Carnivora > Mustelidae > Enhydra > Enhydra lutris. Next base: position 10,330,909 of record NW_019154095.1, read on the forward strand.
TCTTCAGGCGGCGGGGTCCGCGGGCCTCCTGCAGGGACCACCTCCCGCTGAGCAGAGTCCCCTTTCTCGTGGAGGGGGGGCGGGCGGCAGAGCCCGCCTGCGGCCTGAATGAGGCGCGCACGGGGTCCCGTGGCCGGCGGAGGGGATTATCCGGAACCTTCTGAGACTCCTCGGACGTCAGGTGCGCGGCTCCCGGAGGCCCACCTGGAGGCGCGCACCGCTGCGCCTGGGGCGGGAGCGCGCGCCGGGTCACGCGTCTGCGGTGCGGTCGCGACGTGGGGCTGGTGGAACCTGCTTCACCTCAAATCCGGCTGCCCCTGCCGGACCCGGCCTCTGTGTGGCCTCGCTCCGGGATCCACTGCTGCCCTTGGGGCCCATCACGGACCAGCCGCAGTGTGGCCGGAGGACCTGCACACGGCGGTGGAAGCCACACGGAAGGAGAAGCCGCCGCTGACGAGCGGGTGTGAGCGGCTCCACGTGAAACCCCTGCGCTGGGGGGCGTCTGGGGGGCGCGCACCGGCTGGAGGGGATCGTGCTCCAGGTGATGCAGGGGGCTCAGGGACCGGAGGAACTTGCCAAAACGGAACTCCAGAAAGTTCTGAAAGAAAAAGTAACGACTTTATGGGAAAAAAAATCTTTTTGTGACCTGGTGGCAAGCAGTGTGAGGAACGGAAGGAGGTGATCAAAGCCCTTGGCCTTCCTGGGGAGCCCGAGGAAGGCCCAGCGGCTCATCCGCTGGCTGGAGAAGACCGCAGAGCGGACCCGAGAAAGCCACGAAGTGGCCGGAGTCTGGGACCAGCTCGTTTCCCAGCGGTGGAAGATCTGACACGTAAGTCCCTGACCAGTACCCGTCCTCCCTGCGGCCTCTCTTGACCGCTGTTGCAAGGTTTTATGTTCTTTCTCCTCGTTCTTAAATGAGGTTGCCTTTAAGTTTACAGAACAAAACACCCGTGTTGCTTAAAGATCCCACAGACAGCTCTTTGCGGGTCCCAAATGGAACGGGCCCCTGGGAGCCCTGCACTCTTCTGTCGGTGACATCTTCAGATAAATACTACTCGGGTAGACCCATAGTAGGCACTGTTTGGTCATTTACTCTGGGGTATAATGATACATTCACACACAGAAAAAAATATTCAGAGTAGAAAACATAACTTGTAAAGAGAATCGAAAAGTGCACATCAATCTATTTACAAAGTAGAATCCATCACAGGTAAATACAGCTGTGTGACCCTCCCTGGTTAAAGGTACGAGCCCAAAAGGCTAGAGAAGAACCCGGACTGTGTCACTCTGAAACCAGAAAGGACACAGACCCTAAAAGAAATGGAAGTAAAAAGTGATATAATAATTCATGATCGGTCACCTAAATTAGTCACTGAGATAAATACAACGTATAAACGTTGCATATTGGTAGTAAATATGATAATGACATAAACGATGTGTTAGATGAAATAATTGTTTGCTAAAGACATCTCTGAGTCGTGACTGTTTTAAACCTTCGCGTATTTTTCTGAGATTGGCCTTCCTATGTTTTGGTTCGGATTAAATTCCTTTTTTTAGAAATAGAAGGGTAACATCTGCTTAATTCATCTAAATACAGTTCAGATAGCACTGGCCATCAGTAATGTTAATTTTTAAGATGAAATCATTTATCATTCTTCCATTCACTTTGTTTTTGTTCTGTATATATGACAATATATCGATCAATATCATTACACTTTCATGGAAATTTTAATAAAGTTTAGACAAATGAGCAGCTTCAAAAACATTTTAATCCTCCATTTATTCCCTTTAAGGCTGTGTCTAATTTTGTAACTGGCACTTGACAAGGCAATGAGTCTTCCTTCCAGCCTGCTGTTAAAATATTACTTTTGCATGAAATTCCCATTGGAATGATATGCCAAGAAATATGTTCCTAAATTCTCTTTTCTATGATGGAAAAATTACATAGTTTCAAAATATTTAGCTACTCAGAAGATGAGAAATTAATTCTTAAAGAATCCACATGATGTTGAAAAGCCAGAATACCATCAATGTCTTGGTGTGAGATGCTCACAAGTTTCCTTATCATTGTGGTTTTTCAGACTTCTTATGCAAAATCAGACTATAAACCATAAGAGGTGTGTGTGTATTTTTTTTTAATTTCCGCTTCTTAGACATGCTATTGGGAAAACAGAAAATGTTCTAATTCATGACTGATTGGCATAATCATCTCTTGGATGCTGTGTAGCAAAGACTTTGCTATGACAGGGAATGAAGCTATAGCCAGATGGAAAATTAAGGACCTCCAAATTGTAACAGAAATAATTTTAGTAAGGAGCATTTTAAATAACAAGAGCTAGTTTGGGAGTAGAAAGTGATAGGCAACTCCCCCCACCCCCCGAAGGGGAGAGCAAACTAGTTTTCCTGGGAGGGAAAAAAAAGACATTTATTTATCCATTCCACCTCTGTGTGTATATATGGGCAATTTATGTATGATGTGTTGGTTTTCGAGATCCTTTCACACCTGGCAATTATAACTAAGAGGACTGCAGATACAAAAAGGGCAGAAAGTAGAACAATTAAAAGTAATGGTCTTCTGGCTGCTCTCAGCATCACCTAAATCATTCATATCTGAGGTCCCTTATTACACATGCAGAATCTTGGTCTGAACGCAGATCTACAGAATGTGAGTATTTCTAGGTTGGAATCCACCCAGAATTCAGTCCTGATGATTCTTGTGCATTTTGCCCTTGTGCAGGCTTTGAGGATGAGTGATGCCAGTGCCTATCGGAGGGGGGTTTAGTTTTTTAGTTTCATACAACAGTTACTGAGTTAATGATTTTACGTAATATATGTTAATGTAATCTCTCAATATAATTCTATGGCAGGAATGATTTGCAAAATGTAGTTCTATGTGGAGAAAAAAATCTGGCTGGTTTTAGGGAAGAGTTACATCATATCAGAGTTTATTTTGGTGCCAGGCATTGCCCTACTAAATTACCTGCATGAATTAAATTAACCTTTCTCAAAACGACTAGAGTTTTTCCTCATTTTTCAGATGAGGAAACTGAGGCATGGCGAGAGTAAGAAATTTGTCATATAAAAGCAGGTGGCAGGGGCGCCTGGGTGGCTCAGTGTGTTGAGCCTCTGCTTTCAGCTGGGGTCATGATCTCAGAGTCCTGGGATCAGGCCCCACATTGGGCTATCTGCTCAGTGGGAAGCCTGCTTCCCCTCTCTCTCTCTGCCTGCCTCCCCTCTCTCTCTCTGCCCACCTCTCTGCCTACTTGTGATCTCTGTCTGTCAAATAAATAAAATCCTTAAAAAAAAAAAGCAGGTGGCAGAGCCGTGCCTTAAACTGAGGTGGCCATCTGCAGACTCTACACTGTTATGAAAACCTGTGGCATTTCTGTTAAGGATCTAGGATGGTGGTTTAGGAGTTTGTTGTGTCACAAAGCCATCTGTGACTCTAACACAGGCTGGGACACTCTCCCCGGAGAAGTGCATAGAGGCAAAGGTACACACAATGTTGCCTGCAATTTTAAGTGGCTCGGATCCTTTAGAGCCCATCCAAAGACCAAGTTCATAGATCCAGCTTATAAACATGTGCCCTTGGGAACAAGGTACTCTTTTGGTATAGGCCTTATAACACATAAAAAATTTTTCTGATTTCTCTCTTTCTGAATTTCATAGTTGGAGCTAATTTATCTAACCATTCCAAACTGATACATGGACATATATTGGGGAAATTATAAATATCCTAAAATATTCTCTCTACAGAGTGGAAGGAACCAATTAGAAGTAAACAGGAGATGAAGGGATTCTTTTTTTTAAAGCCAGAAACCCAAAGATAGACTTACTCCTCCTACTTACCTCCCTCTGAATTCTGTTGTCTCATTCCCTTCCGTCTCCGCCATTTTGTCTCAATGGTACTGCCACTGTCTTCGCTCAGCTCTTCATTTCTTCCTGTCTGGATACATTCCCACTTATCAGCTCTCCTCTTTGTTGGCAACAAGCCCTTCCACTCAGGTTCCACTAGCCGGCCCCTGAGCTTTCTAAAATGATCAAAGCATGCTCCCTGCTGATGTTTCTAGAAAGGACTCCTCTACAGTGCGGAACAGTAGGCCCTGTGGTGGGCACCAGAGCCAGAGCGCCTGAGGCCAAATTCCAGCTTTGTTATTTAGTAACCATGGGCCGTTTCTTAGCTTCTCTGGATATTGGTCTCCTCAGCTTTAAAATGGGTGCAATTATAATACTTTCTACTTAAAGATGTTGAGAGGATTAAAGAAATAATGTTTTAAGTGCTTAAAACAGTCCCTAATGCCTGGAAAGTCATGTTAGCTTGTTTACAGAACATGTACAGTCCTTAAGTAAATAACCATGAATGACAAGGAATTGAAAATGATGCTTTCCCCACAGGTAGAAGGCTAAAGATTGAGGAACACAACATTTACACAAATAATTTGAGGAAAACATGCCCATATGTTATCCAGGTCCACTTACAGGACTCTATTTTAAAAATAGGGCCATCCAGGTAGTTGAAACTAAATTCAGGTTGTGAAAAACTTCCTGATCCTAGGGAGAGTACAGAGTGACACACCAATTTGTTCCTGCATGTATCTCAGAATACATACATGAAAAGATACATTTGTTAAAAACACCATGAAAAGAGTTTATTTAATAACCTAGCATATATTTTAAGTATGTATGCTATAATTTAATTTTCTAATTTGATACGTAATATTTAAAAGAATAGAAAACAAGGAAAACACTAGTAGTAATGTCAACCTTAAAATTTGCGAGGAATATATGGTAAAACGAAAAATTCTAATATCACTGTCAGTTGCAAAATAATCTAAATTTAATGATTTGACTTTCAGTTACCAGTTAATAATTAAGCTGCCAACATCTAACTTCCTTAAAAATTGCGATGACTTTCCTTCCCCCAGTGAGGTCTACTCCAGGAACAACTTCTAGTATTGGAAGGCAGTGGAGACATTTCTTCTGTTTTCTTTCTTTCTTTTTTTTTCCCCCTCCTCTCCTCCTCATTCTGGTAAGCATGGTGTTTAATCTCTTCAGTCTAGGGTAAAATGACAAGAGGCAAGTCAAATAGAACAGGAAATACATTTGCTTTGTATTCTCCAGGCTGGGAACATGTATTTGATTGCATACACCATGAGGACAGCATTTATTCTCAATATAAATGAAAGATTTTTAAGAGTCCAGAAATCTTCAGAAATGTCACTTGAAATTTGCATCTTGGTCTATACTTTAAAAATTTCTTACCTATTATAGGGGTGCCTGGATAACTAAGTTTGTTAATCGTCTGCCTTCAGCTCAGATCATGATTCCAGGGTCCTGGGATTGAGACCCACTTGGGACTCCTTGCTTGGCAGAGAGTCTGCTTCTCCCTCTCCCTCTGTCCCTCCCACTGCTTGTGCTTTATCTCTCTATCTCACTTACTTTCTCTTTCAAATAAATAAATAAAATTTTTAAAAAAGGGAGTTTCTTATCTATCATTTTTTATTGCCTCAGTCAAAGCTTCCAAGTTAATATTAGACGTTATTTCTCTATGTCATTAATTTAAGAATGATCATAGTTTGTTTTTTAACCTGTGTCCTAAATTCCCTATATTTTATGTGCATTTCCTTTTCAGGGAAAATAGAAACGTAATTGGAATAAAATGTTTTCCTTATGTGGACTTATGGTTGTCTATAGATGAAGAATTTCAAAAACATCTCTTTACCCATTGTTATTCCACTGAGAGCAAATATCTAGTCTTTTTTATCTAATTTCCAGAGGGAAATAATACTTGGTCTTTAACTGATCTTGGTCATTTAGAAGTAGAAGTGACTATCATGGTATGTTATGTTCCTTATTCCAGTTAATGCCATTTCAATATAATAATATATGCAAATATTTCCATGAAAGTTTTTAATATAGTTTTAGGTTATCCAAATGTGTATTTTGATCTAATTCCAAGCATCATTTCAAGGTTTCTTTCTTGAGAATATCACTGATTTTTAAGGGAAAAACTATATAAAGTGAAATAAAAAGGACAATCTCTTGGGGCACCTGGGTGAATCAGTCAGTTAAGCATTCAACTCTTGATTTCTGTCCAGGTCATAGTATCAGGGTCATGAGATCAGGCTCCACATCGTCTCTGTGCTGGATGTGGAGCCTGTTTAAGATTCTCTGTTTGCAGGGCACCTGGGTGGCTCAGTGGGTTAAGCCTCTCCCTTTGGATCAGGTCATGATCTCAGGGTCCTGGGATTGAGCCCCGCATCAGCTCTCTGCTCAGTGGGGAGCCTGCTTCCTCCTCTCTCTCTGCCTGCTTGTGATCTCTGTCTGTCAAATAAATAAATAAAATCTTTAAAAAAAAAAAAAAAGATTCTCTGTTTGCATCCTCCTTCCCCCCAATGCACACTCTCTCAAAAAAAAAAGAACAATCTTTTTTTTTTTTTTTTTTAAGATTTTATTTATTTGACAGACAGAGATCACAACTAAGCAGAGAGTCAGACAGAGAGAGAGGAGGAAGCAGGCTCCCTGATGCGGGGCTTGATCCCACGACCCTGGAATCATGACCTGAGCAGAAGGCAGAGGCTTTAACCCACTGAGCCACCCAGATGCCCCAAGAACAATCACTTTAAAGATACTAAAAATAGAACATCTGGAGTGAGGCTAACTATAACTTTTTTTGCTGTTATACTTTTTCTTTAATTACTTTGGGAAAAAATGCATACACAAATTAAAGTCTAATAAGCAAAATGCTTCATTTCCTTAAATTTTTATATGTATCATTTTACATTTTCCACTGAGGAAGAAAAATCTTGCCAATTAGAGTATGACATGCTATCCATTATAAGATTCAATTCAATGTCACAGATGTTAAAAAATGTAAAAACGTGCAGTTGATAAATTGATAGAATATTGCAATTTTAAACAATTATTAACTAATGACAGTTCTCAGATCATTTTCATGAGTTGTCCTAATGGAAACCTTGGCATTTCAAAGTACATTAAATATATTTTTATATGTTGAAATATAAACACATCTATCCTATTAAATCTTATTGAATTTTTTTTTTCCTGAATGATTCATAAATAATATTGTTTAATGTCTTCCAGTGTTATAGATAGTAATTTCACTCTTCTAAGAAAAAAATGTCCTGGCCTTTGTTTACCCAGCATGTCCATCTTTCTGAATAGGCAGCCACTGATTTGTTTACCATAAATATAGTATTGACATTTTCAGAATATCATATAACTGGAATCATACAGTTTTGTTTTGTTTCATTTTCAGGCAGGATCCTTTCACTTAGAAGAATGCATTTTTAATTTACCCATGTGTTGTTGTGCCTTGTTAGTTCTCATAAAATTTTAATCACGTAATAGTCTGTTTTGAAGTATATCACAGTTTATTTATCCATTCATATATGAGGGACATGTTGGTTTCTTCTAGTGTTTGGTTATTATGAATAAAGCTTCTATAAACATTTGCATGCAGGTTTATGTAGGTGCAGAAGTTTCAAAACTACTCCAGCAATTTTCCAAGAGTAGTATTACCATTACCATATTATATGGTGAGTCTATGCTTAACTTTGTAAGAAACTGCCAAACTGTCTTCCAAAGTATCTGTTTGATTTTGCATTTCCACAAACAGGGAATGAGAGTTCCTGTTGCTCCATATCCTCATAAGCATTTGCTATTGTCTTTTCTTTTTTTTTCTTATTTAGCCATTCAAACGGGTATGTTGTAGCATGTCAATGTAGCTTTAATTTATAATTTCCTAAATGAAAAAATAGATTATCTTTTCATATTATTGTTTTCCACTCATATATCTTCTTTGTTTTGGTATCTGTTCAGAACATTTGCACTTTTAAAAAATTTTGGCTCACTCTTTTCTTATTCCTGAGTTTGAAGAGTTCCTGATAAGTTTTAGATACAAGATCATTATTTTGCAATAGATACATATTTCTTTTGAAAATACTTTCTTCCACTCTATGACTTATTGCTTCATACTTTTGCTAGTACTATTTGAAGATCCATATTTTAATGTTTTCTATTCATGTACTGTTTCAAATTTTTGTTCATTGATTATGCTACTATTATATCAGAAAACTCACAAAGCCAAGGTCATGGAGATTTTCCTCATTATGTGTCACATTTTTATCATAATGTGTTTATACTTGTTCAGTTTTTGCTACATGCTGAACAAATTTTTGTGTAAGTTCTGTTTTGAGGTGGATTTTTTTTCCATATGGACATCTAATCACTCAGCTGATGTTGAAAAGCCTATCATTATGTGATTGAATTCCCTTTACTACCTTAGGAAAGATCAGTTGACTACGTTTTACGTCTTATTTTGCTGCTCTCTCTGTTCAATTATTTATTTTGAACTTTCAAATGTCACATTATCTTAACTATAGCTTATAGTAATTCTTGAAATTTTGTATATGAGTCTTCCAAATTTGTTCTTCTTGTTCAGTATTGTGTTGGCTATACTAGGTCTTTTTACATTGAGATTGAGTTGAATCTATAGATCAAGTTAAGAAAATTGATACCTTAATAATATTGAGTCTTCCAATCCATAACTATGTAATAAATGTCCATTTATTTAGATCTTCTTCGAGTTTTTTCAGCAGTATCTTATAGTTTCTGCATACAGTTCCCGTATATATTTTGTCAAATTTATTATCATTAAGAATTTCAGTGTTGGAGTACTATTATAAATGGTATTTTTAAAATATTTTATTTTAATTTCAGTATAGTTAATATATAATATTATATTAATTTCAGGTGTACAATATAGTCATTCAGAAACTGTGCATATTACTCAGTGCTCATCAAGTGACCCCTTCACCTATTTCACCCATCCTTCCACTCATCTTCCCCCTGGTAACCATCAGTTCATTCTCTATATTTAAGAATCTGTCTTTTGGTTTGTCTCTTTTTTTTTCTCTCCATTTGTTTGTTTTGTTTCTTAAATTCTATATATGAATGAAATCATATGGTATTTGTCTTTCTCTGACTCACTTATTTCGTTTAGCATTATACTCTCTAGCTCCATCCATGTTTTTTTTCCATTGGTAAGATTTCATTCATTTTTTATGGTTGAATAATATCCCACTGTGTGTGTGTGTGTGTGTACACCACATTTTCTTTATGCATTCATTTATTGATGGACACTTGTCCTGCTTCCGTAATCTGGCCACTGTAAATCACGCTGCAAGGAACATAGGGTGCATATATCTTTTCAAATTAGTGTTTTAGTATTCTTTGGGTAAATACTCAATAATGCCATTACCAGATCATATTGTAATTCAATTTTCAATATTTTGAAGAACCTCCATGCTGTTTTCCAGAGTGGCTGCACCAGTTTGCATTCCCTTCAGCAGCTCATGAGGTTTCTGTTGTCTCCACATCCTCACCAACGCTTGTTTCTTGTGTTGTTGATTCTAACCATTCTGACAAACATGAGGTGATATATCATTGTGGTTCTGATTTGCATTTCTCTGATGGTGAGGGATGTGGAGCATCTTTTCATTTGTCTGTTGTCATCTGTATGTCTTTGGTAAAGTTGGTTCATGTCTTAAATGTTCTAATTGTTTTTGCTGGAAAGAAAATAAAATTGCTATTTGTATACTTATTTTGTATCTTACCATCTTCTTCTACTCACTTATGAGTTCCGTTGAGTTATTAATTCTTTGGGATTTTTTTAAAAAAACAACAAAATTATTTGTGAATACAGACAGTTTATTATCTTCCTTTTCAATCTGCAGACCATTTATTTCCTTTTGTGTGGTTGGTTTGTTGCACACACTGGGGTTTTTATATACCGTCGAATGGGAGTAATGAGAGAAAACATCCTCCCTCCCTTGTTCCCAGTCGTAGTTGAAAATGTCCAGCTTCTCACCATTAAATATGAAGCTATTTGGTTTTTTTTTTAATATATTTTGTTATAAAGTTGAAGATGTTCTCTTTTATTCCTGCTTTGCTGAGAGATGATGGAGATTTTTACACTTTGTGAAATGTTTTTTTTCTTCTGCATCAATTTCTATGGTCATACTACTTTTTTTCTTTAGTCTTTGATGGACTAAAGATAACACTAACAGTGTATTACATTGATGGATTTTCACATATTGAGCTGGCTCTGTGAACCTGAAATAAATCTCCCTTTGCCATAGTATATAATTTTTATACATTATTGGATTTGATATGTTAATATTTCATTGAATGAATTAATTCACCTTTTTTCTACATTTATGAGATATATAGATGTGCCTTATAAGGTCTTAATGTATAGTTTTTCTTCCTTATAAGGTGTTTATCTGGGTTTGGTGTTAGGATATTACTAGCCTTATAGAATAAATTAGAGCTTTCTCTAATTCTATTGACTTAAGTGATTGTTGAAAATTGGTTTCATTTTTTTCCTTAAATGGTTGGTTGAATTGAACTGAGTTTCTCTAATAGATAGAAGAGTCTCCATTTTATCTATTTGTTTTTCTGAGACTTGTGGTAGTTTGTGTGTTTCACAAATTATTGCATTTATCTAAATTACCAAACTTGTGGACATAAAATTATTGTTTATGGTATTCCTGTGTTATCTCTTCCATTTTATTTTTGTTTTTGTTTTTGTTTTGAGAAGGAGAGAGAGAGGGAGTGCGAGGAGAAAGAAAGAAAGACTCTTAAGCAGGCTCCATGTCCAGCACAGAGCCTGACTCTAGGCTTGATCTCACTACTCTGAGATCCTGAAAGCAGAGTTGGCTCACCACCCTGAGCCAAAATCAAGAGCTGGATGCTTAACGACTAAGCCACCCAGGTTCCCTCCTATGTTATCTTTTTAAATCCCATGGTATATGTGCTGTTGACTTTTATTTCTGGCATTTTTAATTTGCATCTTCTCTTTTCCTTCCTTCCATCCATCCATCCTTCCTTCCTTCCTTCTACATCTTCTCTTTTTTCTTGTTTAGCCTAGCTAGAGGATTATCATATTTAGTGATCTTTTCAAAGTAGCAGATTTTACTTTTGTTGATTTTTTCTATTGTTTTCCTAATTTCAATTTTATTAATTCCTGCTCATTTCAAAATTGTTGTTTCTTTTCTTCTGCTTGCTTTAGGCTTACATTAGTCTTCTTTTTCTGGTTTCCTAAATTGACAGTTTAAGTTATTCCTACATTTTAACATATGCATTTAATGCTTTAAATTTCCCTCTAAACACTGCTTTTTTGCTGCATTCAGCACATTTTTGATGCATCTTATTTTCATTTAGTTAAGAATATTTAAAATTTTCTTGACATTTCTTTGACCTCTGTATTGTTAAAATATTGTGTTTTTACAAATATTTGAGGATTTTCCAGCTGGGCTTCTATTGTTAATTTATAGTTTGACTTCATTGTGATCTAAGAATATTTATTGTTTGATTTATATCATTTCAAAATTTGTTAAGATGTGGTTTATGGCCCTGAATGTAATCTGGTTTTGTGACTATTTCATGCAAACTTGAGAAGAATTTATATTCTGTTCTTTGGATGGACTATTTTTAGAATACCCAATTAGGTAAATTGATTGACAGTATTATTCGGGCCAATTCTGTCTTTCATGAGATAGATTTTCTGAATCCTTGATTTATGAATTACAGTAAGTTGACACTGTTTACTCTAGATATTTTGATGCTTTGTCCTTAGATGCATATATATATATATATATATATATATATATATATATAAAATCCCTATATATTTAGGATTGTTAGATCTTCTTTACTATTTTGTAATACCTTTCTTTGTCACCCATAATTTTTCTTGTTCTGATGTCTGTTTTGCCTGAAATGCATATAACTATTCCAACTTTCTTTTGATTAGTTCTACCATAACATGTCTTCATCCATCATTTTACACCTAATCGGATTCCTTATATTTAGAGGATATTTTGTAGATAACATACAGTTGTCTTTTTTATAATTTTGGTTAGTTCTTTTATTTTTTAATTTTTTTAAAGATTGTATATATTTAAGAGAGAGAGCATGCGTGAGTAGAGGGGAGAGGCAGAGGGAGAGGGGAAGAGCAGACTCCCCATTGAGCAGGGAGCCTGACATGAGGCTCCATCCCAGGACCCTGGGATCATGACCTAAGCCGAAGGCAGACATTTAACTGACTGAGCCACCTGGGTGCCCTTAGTTCTCTCTCTCAATACCTGTATTTAAATCTTTCACATTTAAACTGATTGTTAATATATTTTGATTGGTATCAACCATATTTATATCTGTTTTCTATTCATTCTGGGCACCTCTTTTTCTCCCTTCTCATACTTTAATTATTTTATGATTCCATTTATGTGATTTCTTATTATTTCAGTTTACTTCCTTTAAAAACTGCATGGCTGCCTTGAGTTTAGTGATCTATGTTAACGTACAAATAGCATTGCTCTACTTCGCTTGCAGACATCTTATAATGGAGTCCTTCCAGTTCCTCCCCCTTGTCTCTTACGATATTGCTGTCATTCATTTCACTTATCAGTATGCTATAATCATGCACTAGTATTTTAAACAGTTATATTTTAGATTAATTAAGAATAAACAAATTTTATCTTAATATTTCCTTTTTACATAGATCCAGGTTACTGAACTAAATAATTTTCCTTCCATTTAAATTTTTTTAAAAAATCAGAAGGTCAGCTGATGATGAATTCTCCATTTTTGTTTGTCTTAAAATATTTTCTATTTCTTCTTCACTGTGAAGGATAGTTCCACTTGACATATAATTCTTATTTTTTTCCAACACTTGAACTGTTTCACTTTTTATTGTTTATATGGTTTTTGATGAGTAGTCCATTGTGATTCTTATTCCTTTTCTCTGTAGGTAAGGTGTTTATCTCCTATATCTTGGTTTGAGATTTCTCTTTGATATGGATTTCTATAATTTGAATATTATATGTCTAGATGTAGTGTGTTTTTGTTTGTCTTAAGTTCTTTGATGTTCTCTGAACTTCCACTCTCTGTGATTTGGTGTGTTACTGATTTTAGAGTGCCCCAGATATTACCCATTCAAATGGTTCTTCTCCATTCTCTCTTATTCTTCTGGTATCTTAATTAGGTGTATGTACGTTACATCTTTTGAAATTGTCCCATTCTTGGATGATCTTTTCTGTTTTTGTTTTTGTTTGTCTTGCTTTTCTTTTTCTTTTTCTTTTGCATTTTAGTTTGAGAAGTTAATAGTTACCATCTCAAACTCAAAAATTGTGTACTTGGCAGTGTGTATCTACATGTCAATTCATGAAACTCATTTTTCGTTTTTGTAATTATCTTTATTTTCTGACATTTCCTTTGACTCTTTCATAGAATTTTTATCTCCCTGTTTACATTACCTTTCTACCCGTGGAGTTCTTAGCATATTAATCCTAGTTACTTTAAATTTTCTATCATGTAATTCCAACATCTGTTTCATATATGAATCTGGTTTCTTATACTTGCTTTGTATCTTCACACAGTGTTTTATTTTTTGTTTTTTGCCTTTTTGTATTCCTTGCAATTTTTTTGTTGAATGCCAGACACATGGTAATAGCAACTGAGATAAGGAGGCCTATCCTGTGAGGATTTTGGTGCATTTGACTAGGAGTTTGATTTTGTTTGATGATTGCTGTTTCTATAGGTGCTGGAGACTTTGGACTTCCATATGTAATTTTTCACAAAGAGTCTGTGTCTTGCTGGTCTTTCACCTCTAATCCACTATTGTCTATTGGAATCATGTGGATGTAGAATGGAGGGGGAATGTTCTAAAATCTTATCACCAAATCTCTGTCATTTTGTGGGCCTGTTTTTAGCTTCTGAACTTCACAAATGTTTCTTCTTATATAATTTTAGCTCCTTCCCTCTTTAGTAAGACAGGAAGACTACAGAAGGTTGGAGTTAGAGGAATACCTTTCCCCCACCTTGAATAATGCTCTGGTAGTCTTTTTCCCTGGATAGTAGGTCTTTGTTAATGGAGATGTCTCTGGACATATTTACAAGGATTACCCTCCTCTTCCACTTGCCTAGGCCATAAGGAGATCTTACTCAAATCTTTAACATAAGAAAGAAATAGGGATCCTTGAGCTAAAACCCATGGAAGTGAGGGGCCTTCGGGACTGCATTCCCCATAAATTACTCATGTTCATGTAAAACCACATTAAGCCTCCAGTAATTAAGCAAAATACTGCGTAAGTGTTCTTACTAGATTGTGGGTCTGACAATTACTTCTCCAGGTAAGCAGATCTTGGCTGTAATTCTCTGGATTTTCTTCTCTCTTTCCCTGGATTTCAAGGCTGTACTTTGCCCTGCAAGCCCAGTCTTTCTGATAGGGCCAAGAAAAGTTAAGGACTTTCAGTTTGTCCAGATTTTTCTTGTTGCAAAGATGGGAGTGAAAATTTGCAAGCCCTTTACACATAAGAACTAAAACCAAAAGTCCTGAGCTTTGGGTTTTAGTGCTGAAAGAATAAAAAAGCATTAACATTTATCCCTTGTATATACACAACACATGCCAGAAGCTGGTTGTGTTTTGATCTTCCACTTCTGTTCATATGCAAAATAAAATATCTGGTCTCACAGCCAAGTAATAATAGTGTTTTACATCTAGTGTCATTATGCAGTAGTGTGATTTGATTGACAAATACTGCCAGAAAACGTTGCAATTTTTTGGCCTTGTCTGTCAATAACTTTGAAGACACATATCAAGCCTCTTCATAGTATTGTGCATTCTCTTAGGATTAGGAATAATAGATCAACAATGCAAAAGTAAACCTCCCACTTTTAAAAGTTACTGACTTATTTGAACTTTTCCTTAATATGTGATTATATAAAACAAATTTCACAAATTCATTTGTTAGCAAATATCTGCTCTTTGAATACTTATGCTCATTGTATGAATTTATGGCACTAATGTCAATGGGATTTGTTACGATTCCTTTACCATTTTCCAATTTGGTAAATAAAACTTTGAAGAATTAAAGCATTTATATGTTTGAGACACAAAGTACAATGCAGTAATTATATTTAACAAATGTAAATAATAGCATGACAAACATGGGAAAATACAGTAGCAGGTATTATTGTGATTGTAAATGTATGTTTTCTGAGTGCTATGTTCAGAGTATTATGATTAACATACCTTTTCAGATCAGTGACATGAACACATTCTTCTATAGTTTTAATTTTCCTTTGTAATGACAACACGCCTGAGGAAAAACTGATGGATAACAGAATATTCAGAAATGAATGCACTTTGTTTTAATTCGAATTAAATAATGTTTTCATATAAATTCATATAATTAAGATTAAAATTCCAACAGGTATGTTGAACAAATAGTTGGAAATATTTGAACTTTCATTTCTAAGGCAGCCTAGTACGATAACAAGTCATATATTTAGATACATAGGGATAATAGATGTGCCTATACCCTCATACACATTGAACAAATATAAATTGGTCTTTAAGTTAAAACCTCTTTTTACCATAGTCTAGAAGAATAATTGTACTAAAATTGTTTAAATCTTTACCCTGGGAATAATATAAAGCTGAAACACAAAGACATAACCATTTCTTTTTTAGTAAGTACAATAACAAGTCATATATTTAGATACATAGGGATAATAGATGTGCCTATACCCTCGTACACATTGAACAAATATAAATTGGTCTTTAAGTTAAAACCTCTTTTTACCATAGTCTAGAAGAATAATTGTACTAAAATTGTTTAAATCTTTACCCTGGGAATAATATAAAGCTGAAACACAAAGACATAACCATTTCTTTTTTAGTAAGTACGTGTTTATTTAGTTATATGCATTAATAATAATTAATACTGCTACACATTTTAGGCAACAAATGTACTATTTAGTTCAATAATGATTTTTGCAGATAAAAATAGAGACTTTTAAGCAGAAACTTGTTCATAGCAAATTTTTAGTAATTTATTGGTTGGAATATTTGATTTTCAAAAACCTTGACCTTGTTGGTAATAGATACTGAGAAGATTTGAGGTCATGTAGTTAGTTTTGAATGTATTACACACCCATCTGCTTCTCCATCTGGCAGCAGACACAGAAGTGTTATGTACATTCTTCTCACCAACACCCCAATTGTTAGCTTCCTGCTGATAGCCTTAGTGTAAGCTTCATTGGGTAATTATTTCAGGCAGAAAACAACCAACCCACATGTTCAAAAATAATCACTAGTTCAATTAACTAACCAGAAGCAGCTGATATTTTAGTATCCACGAGTAGAAATGATTTCAATTTCAGCAGCACTTCAATGAAAATATTTAGATAGCAGATGTGCTACTTAGTACCTTCAGAGTGTGGAAAATAAAAATAAACATGACATATATGACAAAATAAGTTGATAGTAAATGATGAATAGGTTTTTAAACATTTTTTTTTTAAGATTTTATTTATTTATTTGTCAGAGAGAGAGAGGGAGAGAGAGCAAGCACAGGCGGACAGAATGGCAGGAGAGGGAGAAGCAGGCGTGTTTATTTAGTTATATGCATTAATAATAATTAATACTGCTACACATTTTAGGCAACAAATGTACTATTTAGTTCAATAATGATTTTTGCAGATAAAAATAGAGACTTTTAAGCAGAAACTTGTTCATAGCAAATTTTTAGTAATTTATTGGTTGGAATATTTGATTTTCAAAAACCTTGACCTTGTTGGTAATAGATACTGAGAAGATTTGAGGTCATGTAGTTAGTTTTGAATGTATTACACACCCATCTGCTTCTCCATCTGGCAGCAGACACAGAAGTGTTATGTACATTCTTCTCACCAACACCCCAATTGTTAGCTTCCTGCTGATAGCCTTAGTGTAAGCTTCATTGGGTAATTATTTCAGGCAGAAAACAACCAACCCACATGTTCAAAAATAATCACTAGTTCAATTAACTAACCAGAAGCAGCTGATATTTTAGTATCCACGAGTAGAAATGATTTCAATTTCAGCAGCACTTCAATGAAAATATTTAGATAGCAGATGTGCTACTTAGTACCTTCAGAGTGTGGAAAATAAAAATAAACATGACATATATGACAAAATAAGTTGATAGTAAATGATGAATAGGTTTTTAAACATTTTTTTTTTAAGATTTTATTTATTTATTTGTCAGAGAGAGAGAGGGAGAGAGAGCAAGCACAGGCGGACAGAATGGCAGGAGAGGGAGAAGCAGGCTCCCTGATGAGCAAGGAGCCCGATGTGGGACTCGATCCCAGGACGCTGGGATCATGACCTGAGCCGAAGGCAGCTGCTTAACCAACTGAGCCACCCAGGCGTCCCATGAATAGGTTTTTAAAGACTTATTATTTCTCTTCAGGTATTTAATTTTAAAGTAATGTAAATGCACACACAAAGACTTACAATATGCTAGTCAACAATATTTTTTAAGTCTGCATTAAAAAAAGTTTATCAGTCACTGATCTGATTAATATCAACATATATAACTTACTTTTTTTTTTATAACTTACTTTAAATATAGTCTGTAGTAGGGGGCCTGGGTGGCTCAGTGGGTTAAGACTCTGCCTTCAGCTCAGTCATTATCTCAGGGTGCTGGGATCCAGCCCTGCATCAGGCTTTCTGCCCAGCAGAGAGCCTGCTTTCTCTCCTATCTCTCTCTGCCTGACTCTCTGCCTATTTGTGATCTCTGTCTGTCAAATAAATAAATAAAATCTTTAAAAAATAAATAAATAAATAAATAAATAAATAAATATTATCTGTAACATAATATTAGAAATCTGGAAACATCATTTATATTAGTGGATTTAAATATAGAATTATGTTTACATATGTCTAATATATGTATTTGAGTAGTTCTTAACATATTTTACGAAATATTATTTATTTTGAAAATCCTAATTGGTTTTTTATTGAAATATGCATTTCTAAATAGAGAATTAAGCTATTAATATTGCTGAGCTTTTTGTTTTAAAAAACAGATATTCTTTTCCCCTATATAATCTTCTCAGGAATTCAAAGAGCAGGCATAATATATTTTTTAAGTTTTTATTTAAATTCCAGTTAGTTAACATGCAGTGTAATATTAGTTTCAGGCGTACAATGTAGAGATTCAACGCTTCCGTACAACTCCTGGTGCTCATCACAGGTGCACTCCTGAATCCCCCTTACCTATTTCATGCATCTCCCCACTCACCTCCCCTCTTGTAACCACCAGTTTGTTCTCTGCAGTTAGGAGTCTGTTGCTTGGTTTGCCTCTCTCTCTCCCTTTTTTTCCATTTGCTCATTTCTTTTATTTCTAAATTCCACATATGAGTAAAATCGTGTGGTATTTGTCTTTCTCTGATTGATTTATTTCATTTAGCATAATACTCTTCTAGCTCCATCCATGTCATTGCAAATGGCAAAATTTCATTCTTTTTTAATGGCTGAGTAATACTATATATATATATGCATATATATATATAATGGAATACTATAATAATGAAATATTACTATAATGGAATATTAATAAAAATATTAATAAAAATTAATTCATTCCTCAGTTGATGGACACTTGGGATGCTTCCATAATAATATACTATTTTTAAATATATAATTAGAAATCAAATTTATGAAGTATTGTTAAAGAGAAAATTTTTGAAATAGATACTAGCTTTACTCAAGTTTTTTAATTCACTGGTATACTTTTTTAAAATTACATAGTTTTTAAATGAGCATAAACTTTGAAAAATGAATATGTATTATATAAGACCTTTTCCAATTCAGATTAAACAGTGGTCAGTAGGACATTTACAGCATTAAGTGCACATAGTAGAAATTAATGGCTAATAACAAGTGAGCCCCCAAATCAGGTAAAAGTATATAAAGTTAAGCCTAAAGAATGAAAGCAAATTATGATGATAAAGATAATAATTAAGTATATAGAAAACGAACATACAATAAGGGAATCTCTAAAGGCAACAATTGTTCATTGAAAAGGTTAAAATTGAAAACAAACATGTTTTCAAATATGTTGGCTAATTGAACAACAACATCATCATCCTCCTCCTCCTCCTCATCATCATCATAAAAGAAAACAAACAAAGGTATCACACAACAGCAGTAGAAGCATGTCTTCCAAAACATCATGCCTTAGGAATGCTTTAGAACTGAACCTCTTAAGACAGATTTAATAGTTTGGAATGTTTTCTAGAAATCATTTTTATTAGGTTGAACTGAAAAGGTTTTTGTAGATTTTTTGGCCCCCAGTTTTTTAAAACATAGTTACTTTGGACTAGGGGTACATTCTTAAAAAATAAATGAATAGTATTTAAGATTGTTTGAATACACACATGCATACACACAGCAGAAGAACACTGCAGGTTTAATCAAGAAAGAGAACATGCTACCTATCAAGAGTAAAAACCACAATATCACTATAAATTCTGTAGACATTTCAAGAATCATAGCATTCTAGAGCAACTTTTATAGCAGTAAACTTAGAGTTAAATGGTGATGGAAGGGGAAAATTGTAGAAAATATGAAAACTTTGCTGTATATTTTTTAAAAAATTGAATTCTAACCTAAACAAATTCTGTTCAAAGATAGCTTATCTTATGAATTATTCTTATTTAAAGAGAATATTTCACCAATCATATGTAAACTTTTCTAGGGAACAAAATAACAAAAAACAAGAGGAAACTCTGCTACAGTGAGTCAAAATAATTTTGAAATTAAAATCTGAAGAACCATTACATGGACATAAAATTACAAACTAACCTATTTTATGAACAAAGAGGAAAAATGTTAAAATATTAGCAAGCCATATCCAGTGATATATTTTAATAATTATATGACCACAGAGTAAAAGGAAGAATCACCATTATAAAATCAATTGATTTAATTACTTAGACAAACAGAAAAATGAAAAACATGCATATATATGTATTATATATATGTATATATACATATATGTATGTAATTTTTGAGCATCTTAATAGATTCAGGAAAAGCAAATGATACAGGTGGGCTATCACCTTGAAAAATTCCAAGCCAACTGATAATAGAAGGAAACTGAAACTCTGATAAAGATTATTGGGGCTGGGATATCCCCTAGTTCTCAAATACCCATGTGCTCTTACGTATTTCCCAACTCTAGTAGTTGGGTTGACTGAACCACTTGATATCTCATCACAAAACCTGTGAGCAAAAGCACTGACTACTGGAACATCACTCTGTAGTTATCTTTCTTTCAGAGAAGCAAACACTGCTGTAAAATGGGAAAAATCAAAAACGGAGAAGAACCTAGTGGACCCACAGTCCCTGAACACAGAATTCATGCTGCCTGACTTCCAGGAGTGCTTATTGTAGAATAGCATAACCTAGAACTACTTGTATTTCCCACTCACTCTACGTTTAGTCAGGGTTACATTTTGTTTATTTAACTTAAAATGTGGGGCGCCTGGGTGGCTTAGTCAGTTAAGCATCTACCTTCAGCTCAGGTCATGATCCCAGGGTCCTGGGATGGAGCTCCAGGTTTAGCTTCCTGCTTAGTGGGGGTCCTGCTTCTCCCTCTCCCCCTGCTTACAGCTCCCCCTGCCTGTTGCTCCCCTGCTTGTGTTCTCTCTCTATCAAATAAATAAATAAAACCTTTTAAAAATTAATTAATTAGTTAATTAAAAGGTTACTGGGGCACCTGGGTGGCCCAGTCAGTAAGTGTATGACTATTGGTTTCTGCTCAGGGCATGATCTCATGAACCTTGTAATAGAGCCTGGGTTGGGCTCCTGGGTTGGGGGTCGTCTGCTTGAAGATTCTCTCCCTCTGCCCCTACCCCTACATGTGCATGTGCTCTCTCCCTCTCAAATAAATAAATAATTTTTAAATAATAAAATAAATTACAATGTTACTTATTTCCACAAAATTCTAAGTATTAACATTTTAGTTAGTGTATTTAGTATTTTTAATATTTAGTATTTAGTACATTTAGTAAATGAAGTTTAATGGCATAAATAGTAAAAACAAATAGATGTTTGGAAAAAAAAAACCCACTAGCCAGGTATCATCTTCAAAATGATATTTGTCTCCACTAACTATAAAATCATTTGTCATGAACAGATCTTTGCAGATCCCTGGAGAGTCCTCTAAGTAGTCTATGTGGTCCTGACCCCTGCTATATACAATTTAATTAAAACATTACTAGGTTGATATAATTGTAATTTGTCCTCCAGTCACAATAATGTAGGAGATTTTTTCCCACATGTAGTAAAACCTCAAAACTAATAAAGATGATATTTGGAAAAAAATAATGGAATTTCATGTAGAATAATGTGGAAAAGTGAGGGGAAAAAAAAAACCTGATGTTAAATAAGAAAAGACAAATGATGAGAAAAACAAGAATAGCAATCATCAACAGGTAAAACGAATAACAAACAAAAACAAGAGGGGATAAACTAAGAAATATCTAAAGCCAGAAAAAACAAAAATAAAAACAAAAAAAGGCACCTCTAAACAAGTTCTGGTATATTGGTGTTAAAAAGTAAATGAGATTCCCAAATTCTGTGTTGCTGTGAGATTTTTTTAAAAATGCAAATTCCTGAATCGAAATAAATTGTAATCAGGGGAAGAAATCATAGCACATGTATTTTTTAAGATATTTTCATAGCAATAAAAACAAAGGCTAATTAAATGTTTGTGAGATACCACATATATGGTTAATTGTTCTATATCATAATTTTATAAAATTGTCCCAGCAACTCAATGAGGTATATATTGTCTCTATTTTAACAAGTGAAGTTACTGGTGCTTACTAAGTATCACTAAGTTCACATACAGTAAACATAAACCCCAGAATTCCACTTCAGACCTGTCTGACTCCAATGCCTTTATTCTTAAATACCACATAAAATGCCCTCTATTATATAGCACTATATTGGTCAACATACTTTTTAGGAAGGGACATTGCAGATTTTAGGAAACAGATACAGAAGAGCATACATATATTGTGCGACTCTTTTGCAATAATTAGCTCTTCTGTTGTATACATCAATGATCCCAATGAGAAAATAACTTCACAAAAAAAGGAGGAAATTAGTACAGGAAACCTTAACCAACTCAAAATATGAAGCTCTGAAAAAATTCAGAAAAAGCAAAAGTTTGAAAGCATAATAAATGATGGACAA
This sequence comes from Enhydra lutris kenyoni, assembly GCF_002288905.1. Lineage (NCBI taxonomy): Eukaryota > Metazoa > Chordata > Mammalia > Carnivora > Mustelidae > Enhydra > Enhydra lutris. The sequence goes on from NW_019154095.1 coordinate 10,353,029, forward strand.
AATAGAGCATGCATATCGTAATGATATTTTCAAAGTAAGCCGTAACAAGTTCAGAGACTCCCAATATTTCTACAAATATTTCAACAAAATATTCATATCAACAAAAATAATTTTTAAAATATACATAAAAGTATCTGCTTGGAGTATAATACACAATACACAAAGAAATGTGCAACCAACACTTATTTTTTTGCTTTCCAAATTTTTAGGAATACTGGTGAAAGAGAGAGATTAAGACAAACTTGTAGAGGATGTAATTGAAGCCCATGATACGTAAAGAGATTACAAAAGAATACCCATAGCTCTAAATGAGTCCAGATTCCCTCACAAATGAGAATCCCAAAGGATAAGACAAGAACTTGTAAATGCTGTTGAGCTAATCAGGGCGTGTTGACGGATACTGGAGAAGAGAACTAGCTCTTAAAGTTACATCTACAGATATAGCTTGCCACTCCAAATAAAATTAGAAGAAATTAATGTAAAATAGATGTTTGGGTGCTTGCTAAGTATGCTGGGCAAGATTCTAAGATACCTTGATTTCAAGTACATTACATGAAGTGTACATTAGTAAATCTTCATTGAAGATGACTTTTGTATTTTAACTAATTTAAGGGCAAGAAGTCATCCAAGTTAAATTCCCAGTAGTTTTCTGTTGTCAAGTTACCTACCAGTCCTCACACTTACTCCTTCAAGAGCAAATTGTTCTTCATAAACTGAGTCTGGTCACCATCAGTCCCTTTTCAGAATCCACATACCAAGTCTTTGCTGAAGACTCGTTCTCACCAAGAATTCTGGTACCTGCGCAGCCTTCTTCAAGGAAGACCATTCGTTCCATCACATTCCTTAACCACTAGCAGTTGCTTTCTCTTCAATCCTCACACCTACTCTGATTAGATTTGTCATCTATTTTCATATTCTACTAACTAAAAGCCCACCAAATATGTGTGAATTTAACACCATTGTACTCCATCCTAATTTTAACTTTTAAACTGAGAAACTTCAGTATTCATATACATGGTTCTTTTTTTTTTTTTTTTTTTTTTTAGATTTTATCTATTTATCTGACAGAGAGAGATCACAAGCAATCACAAGCAGGCAGAGAGAAAGAGAGAGGAGGAAGCAGGCTCCCTGCTAAGCAGAGAGCCCAATGCGGGACTCAATCCCAGGACCCTGGGATCATGACCTGAGCCGAAGGCGAGGCTTAACCCACTGAGCCACCCAGATGCCCCCGTATACATGGTTCTTAACCTTGTTTGCTGACCTGAGCAATTCTAGTAGCTTTGATATCTACATCATTTCAACCATCTACCCCTTGTCCACCTTATAGACTTTTAAAATCCAGCACTAAAAATGTCTAATAACATACGGTAATATCCTATCCTTCCAAATAGATTGTGTCTTTACTCACATGGCTTGGTCTATTCAACCCCATGTTAATTTACATTTGGTTATAAATTTTCTTCCTTGTTTTTCAACTCTTCCAGATCTCATATCTCCTATATTATTCAGTACATTCTGAGATGCATTATTTTAATAACTCCCTTGCCTGATGGAATTAAATAGGGATTTAATGTCTTTAGTAATGTTATGCTTATATATTCAGAAAGGCCTAAATAATGCTTAACTCGTACCTTCCTCCTTCCAGGGTTCTACAATGGAGAAAATAAATAACACCTTATTATTACTATTGTGTTAAGAACCCTAACAGAAATTGTGATAATAAAGCTAAGTAAAGAAATCAATTCAATACATAAGACATAAATGAGACGTCCTTCTTCCTCCAAATATAAATGCTAACATCTTATCACCTTCTACTCTGTTCAGGAACCAGTACAATAACCATTGTTTTCAAGCATGATTAAGAAAAGACAATGAAAGACACAGAATTGAGTCTTTTCTAAAATCAGTTAGAGGTCCCTCCTGCTAGCAAAATCAAGGTGTCTGATTATTTCAAATCAAATTTGGTATTCCTTTGTCCTGGGAATTGGGAGAGATAGCTAGAAAATGGGAGGGGGACCGAAAGATAAGCAAAAGAAATTTTCTGGAAATGAAAAGAAATTTCTCCTTCTTCTGTATATTGAAAAACACCCTCAATCGTTTGTTTTTGTTTTTGTTTTTGTTTTTACATTACTTTCTATGTAAAGACCATCATGGATGGATATAAAGAAGGGCCTTCTCCAGTGGTTCACCAAGCTGCTGAGATACCTGGGCCAAGACTGACTTGACTGGTGTGAGTAAACTCAGTGCCTACCCAAAACTCTTGAGGCCAGTGTGTTTTGGTACTGAGAATAGGATGGATTTTTATTCTTATTTTTATTTAGGATGGGTTTTTAGAAACACGATGTGATATATTACTATTAGTCTGTTTTTGCATGGTAATAGAAAGCATAGCAATGGCAAAGGAAAGAACACACAGTTTTTCAACAATATTTCTTACTCCTTTTATATGAGAATTGTTGGTAGTTATGGGCTAGCTTGCAGTAATTCTGCATTTTTTTTTTTTTATTTGAGGATCTAGGCTGAAAGAATGGGTTCTATCTAGTCCATACTGCTCTCTTGCTTACAGTGGAAGTGCCACAGAAGGAGAAAATAATCAATGCAGACTTGTATTTGGATATGAAGTTCTGTTTAGAGATGGGATTTGTCTTACCTGGTCACATCCTAATGGCTGAGAAGTAGCACGGTCAGGCCCTATATCAAGGCAACAGAGAATAGTACTATTTTAAGAGGGGGATGGTAGATTAACTATTTGTAAATAAAATGCAACTTCCTAAACTTTCCATATTATGGAATGTTTTCTTTAGGGAATGGGCAGAACTTTAGGAAATTCATGAATATGTCTTATGCAATATGAACCTTAATCTTATGAAGCCTAAGAAAGACCATAAAGATGACTTTGGGTCAGTTAAGGTCAGGTTTTCTGCCAAAAGTGTGTCAAATATTTGAACTGAAACTGTTTTCTAAATTTTTGGTACACTAAGAATTTTGGATTTCAGAATTTCAGATATGGAATTGTGGAATATTTTAACATGCTTAAGGCAAACAAAATTATGGAGTACTTTTTCCATTTGTTTACATTCAGCCTTTCCATAGCCTCGTATCTATTGTCTTTCTTAGAGAAAGCTAATGTTTGTCAGTTAATATTCAATTCAGTTGTCTTTCTCTTGTAATTAAGGATTTTATTCCATTATATGTAGTATAATTACTGATATGTTTGTTCAGTTTACTCTCTCATATTTGTTTCCAATAACAGGCTCCACTTGTTATATTGTCTTTCTCTTTGCTTGTTTTCAGACAAATGTATCTTTTGGGGGAATAAGGTATTTATTTGGCTTGTTATTTGCCTTAATTTTTGAACACGAGGATTAATGTATTTCATGAATACTGGAAAATTCTCACAGTTAACTCCTCAAATATGGCTTCTGCCCATCCTTTGCTTTACTTTTTGAATCTTAGATCCTTTTACTACGCTTCATATATTTTGTTTGTATGTTCATGAGATCTTCGTTTCTGGATTATCCTCCAATCTATGTTTCTGTACTTCTATCTGGATGTTTTCTTCAGGCCTATCTTCTCTGTTACTAATTCTCTCTCAGTAACATATATCAATAACCCTATTTCATAATGAAATTTTTTCTCTAAGTGAAATGAGTCACTCATCATAAAAATGTGATTATACATAAATATAATGTGTGTGGTAATGACATATGATTTTTTTCATTTTGTAACCAATATTTATTTTTTATTTGTAATATGTATAGTTTCTCTTACTGCTTTACTGGACCCAGTAATGTATCTTCAGCCCAATTTACTGGTTCCCATCTTCCCTTAGGGTCTATCCTTTGCTTAAAGGACTTTTCTGCCTCTACTTCTAATGCCCACTCACTACTTCCACACAAGGTTGGGATACCTGCTACTACGTGGCTGGGAAGTGGTGGACGAGGACAGTGATTGGCACCATCACCTCCAGCACAACCATCAAATGCTGATGGACATCAGAGCTCTGGTATAGCAGGCCCCTGATGCAGGCCCTGTTTAGGACAACAAAATCCAGCAATTCTGCTCTGAGGACAGCATGTTGCCTAAGTCACAATGTGGCAGCAGTGATTTAGGTCATAGGGTTTTTGTTTGGATTCAGTAAGCCAATGCATATGAAAGCGCAAGAATAGTGGCTAGCCCAGAAGAAGCACTCCATGAATGTTATATGTTTGAACTACTCTAATAATTACTAGTTGCTGGACAGGGACTTTTGCAAGATAATTCATGAGTTCAATGCTCAACACCTAAAGTAAAGTTTAAAAAGATTAACAGCTATGTTAAAATGCTATGTGAGTACTATATTTCAAAAATAATCTGCAATAAATCAGAATATTTTGGAGTCAGTCAGTCATTAGTTTGCTGTAACGAGCTATAAACACTTTCATGAATTAACTTGTATAGTTGTTTTATTTTCTGAAACATTATATACAAATACCATCTTAATAAATGCCTTCTTAATATGCTCAACGTAAATATCACATGTAAATCCTACAATACAGTGCGGGTATCGACTCGGTACTCAACGGCTATTTCCTTTCCTAGAGTGACACTAGTTCTTCACCTCTCTTTGTCCAAAACATGAACTGCCACAGCGTTTGTGTGCGAAGATGCTCATTAATATAAACGAATGGTAGACTGTGAGAGATGGAGAAGTAGAGAAATTCTCCGTCTGCTAGACTAGGGTTTATTAAAGGCCACTTTGTTGGTATCAAATCCATATTTGGTCTTTTGCTTTCCATGTTGGCTTCTCTGCCTCTTTCAATCTGTCTTTGACCATATGAGACATACTCAGTGGAGAAGTTTGTTTTCTTCAGAAACAGTTCAAATATTATATGATCTTCTTTAATTTAAAAATTCTTAATAGAAACTTTCTAATGGGAACATAGTTCATCCTTATTCTCAAAGCTGACCATGTTCTATGATACCACCCTCCAAAACAAATCTGTTTTAAAACATGGCTCCCTCAACCTACTCCTTCTAAGCATTTATGCTCAGAGATGCTTACATATTTTTCTGATACAGTTAGGTGAAAAAATAGACCCGTATTGAAAGAGATATAAAGTATTTCTGGTCAGTCAACAAAATATATGCTGTTGACTCAACATGCATGAAACCATCATCTTCCAGAACTTTTCTATGTAGCCACACTACTAGTATTATGTAAGCTAGTCCCTTTTTTTTTTTTTTTAACATTGCCTTTGCTCATATTCCTTGTAATTGTATTAAAGTAATATACTACCTAGGGAAGAAATCTGAATGTATTGTGTCACTTATAAATTTTTCAGTTATAACGGTGATGCTTAAAATGTCATGAAAAATGATGCATGTTTTTTTAATAAGAAAAACAAGGAAACTTCTTTTTAGTCACATTCAATATTCATGGGACATAATTCTTCCTTTCGATTATATATCAAAACAAAATACCAAGTATGACTATCACTATTGGTTTTGATCAAGTAACTAATTAGATGACAGAACAACTACATGAATTATAATTTGGAACAATGAATATTCAATTTATTGTTGAGTTGTTTTAATTTTGTTAACAAATCAGTAAGTGTTTTCTGATATGTCCAATGTAAATTATAAAATTAGTTTCACTTTATTATTTTTTCACTTTATTCTTATAATGGAATTAATAACATATCTGTATTTATTATCACAACATGTATTTAAAAGCTAGATTTGAAGAAATAAATAAAAGCTAGATTCCATCAATTAAAATTTTGGAAAAGTTCAAATGATTTAAGCGGTGTGTGTATGTGCATGTGAAATATAGATATATAGACACAGTAAAAACTAGTATTCAGAGCAAGGGGCTTAATCAGCAAACTTATTTAATATATGAATTATGCTTGAGCACAGCATTTAGTTTTAAAAGTATTCATCCTTATTAAAGCAGTTGATAATTGAAAATATTTTAAAGAGTTAATATCTGTCTACATAGATTGGGGATAATTACTACAAAGTTGGGGGAAACAAACACATTTCATTTAAGAATGTCTTACTTCTGGAAAAGTAAGTGAGTACAAAAGAAATATAGTAACAATTTTGTTCTTTTTTTTTTTCCCTCGTTCAAACTCTGGAATATATCTTTAACTATGATATATGAATATCAGAGGTAAAAAGGCATACATTTAAAACTGAGATTTATTTTAAAATTCATTGTGTAAAAAAAATGATGCATTTTTAATGATATATGTAGCAGCTAATGGTATTTATACTAGTAAATACTGTGAATAGTGTATTTATATTTATAAATATTTATATTTATTTATACTCTAATTACTATGAATAGGGGTGGGAGACATGGAATCATATAAAATGTGTTTAAAAAAATAAGATGTGGCCATGCACATTTTAAAATATTCAAATGTATTTATCAACTGTATGAGCTGTCATAAGGGGTAAAGATGCTGGATTAACTCCCAGAAGTGACCAGAGTCTATTTTGGTTTATACCTAGAAGGTCCTTTGCTCACATTCAGTTGTCATAGTATGTTGCCCCATTTCCACCTCTCTTACTAGCCAGGTAATTGTGTTTAAATGACAAGCTGGTATCTTAAGGATATAGAGTTGCTATAGAAAAAAAAAAAAATTGGCTGTTTTCTTATTGCAAAAAAAAGGTATTATTTAGACACTCTGGAAGTTACATATTTATACAGCAGAGTGGAATTTAAGTCAATCTAAGCAAGGTTTTAATGCAAATGAGTTTTTAAGTTATGGGTTAATTTACTTGATAAACATTGCATGGATAATAGGCTGGCATATTCTGATGTAGTAGGTTAATCTATTTATTGAATTATCTTCATCGTGCTCCAAAGATAGAGGGATCTGATCCTTCCTATATATTCTCAGAATAAAGTGAGCTTACAAAGCATAATTCACGGAAACTCTCTTTCTTCTTTGTCATGGAGCAGAAGGACATTTTCTACTCTTCTGTTTCTGAAATCATGGAAATCTCTGTCAGTTGTATATATATATATAAATGTAAAATACCCATAGGGGCACCTGGGTGGCTCATCAGTTAACTATCTGTCTTCAGGTCAGGTCATGATCCCAGGGTCCTGGGTGTGAGTCCTGGGTTGGGCTTCCTGTTCAGCGAGGAGTCTGCTGTGCTCTCTCCCTCTGCTCCTCTTCCCTCCCTCCCTCCCTCCACCACACTTGTACTCTCTTGCTCTCTCTCTCTCAAATAAATAAATTTTTTTAAAAAATTATCTATATACTTTGGAACTGTAGGAAATAAATAGCTTTCTTGAACATTGTAAATATTATTATATGGTCCTAGGAAATACATATATGAAGAAATATTCTGATTCTGAAAAATATGAGAACCAGACATTTCTTTTTTTTTCAAGTTTTTATTTAAATTCCAGTTAATATACAATGTAATATTAATTTCAGGTGTAGAATTTAGTGATTCAGCACTTCCATACAACACCCGATGCTCATCACAAATACCCTCCTCCTTAATCTCCATCACATATATAACCCATTTCTCTACCCACCTCTTCTCCACTAACCCTCAGTTATATAACCATCAGTTTATAGTTAAGAGTGGCCCAAAAAAAAAAAAAAGTGTCAAATCAGAACTGGAATATTTCTTTCTGAGAAAATATATTCAAGATCCTGGTTGAACTTTATTATTTGCCTGGGGGCGGGGGAGAAACATTGGAGAAAATACTAACATGATCTAAAATTGATTAACTTTTAATACACAATAAAATGATAACAATTGCCTATATGAAACAAAGCTTTCTCTAATCATGATTTAAATTCTTCCAGGACTTAAGAGACTTCCCATACGTGAATAATTCACTTATGGTTACAGCACTCACTCATCAGCACTTATGGAACTATGTTCTAATGTGACTGTAAACTAAAAAATTATTTTGAAATGTTTGCAGTTGGACTATTGTTAACACATCTTAGTTTATTATATAAAAGGGAAAGAGTTACTCTGTAGCTATAAGAACACATTATATCAATTTAGAATTATGCAGCCCATTTCTTGTGCATTAGCAAAGTTAAAACACTGTTAGGTCAACCCTTTTTCTACATGTGTCCTAGATAACTTTGAGTGAGGGAAGTTAGTAGTTTAATTTTTAAATTTATTGAATCATTTTCCTAGCGATGTCTGAGGTATGTGAGCTGGTATGATTCTCAGTGGGGGGCTAAATCAAAAAGGTTATTGCTTAGAAGATTATCATGACCAGTCAAGGCAGTTTTAGCTTCAAGTACATTTTTACAGGTCATTGGTTCCTACCTAAAGTAATCTCTCTAAAGTTAAGTTCTGGGCAGGAAAAGGAGGAGATACAAGAGTATCTCTTTCCATTTATAATCAGGACTTAATTGATCTCAGCAGATTTCCTAATTGCAGAGTTTACCTCACATAGGTCATCTGTTTCCTCATCTGTAGAATCTTGCTGTCATAATCAGCACTTTAGGTATTACACCGAGATGGCAGAAATTCATTTCTTTACGTATAATAAGAGGAAGAATTACTACAGCTTGCTATCAAAATAATACATTTGGCTTTGAGTACCAAGTCACCAAAAAGATAGTATCCGTTTTAAGGATCCATTGCACTCTGAACAGAAAGAAAACATAGTATCTTATTAACTAAATACTATTTACATTTGTTCATACACAAGATTTGTTTGTTATCTCTTTTGGAGTAAATGCTTTTTATTGTTCCATGGAATAGATTCACCATGAATCTACAAATATTTTAGGTTAAGTGGGATAGCGAGGGATCGAATAAAACTGAAGTCATAAGCATTGTTTTGAGCAAAGTGTCTCTTGTATATTTTTCTATTTTTCTCTGCCAAATCGTTATTTTATAATAATTATATTCCATCAAAAGTAAGGTAAAACATGATTCACTTATCCTAACTAGACTATTAAATAATAATAATAATTATTATTATTGATATGTAGCCTGATTCTTTTAGCAGCTATCAAGTACTTGGAAAGAATCCTCCTTCCACATTTTTACTAATGTAGTTATATATAGAGTTATTTCTGAGCTAGAGAATTAGTTCACATTTGAAGTATGGCATTGTATTTATTTTCAAATTCTTTTTATAGTTCTGCTTGCTTTTAGAAATTAATTCTAGTCCAAAATGAAATTGGACTTTGTTTCTTCCACATTTCAGTAATTACACTGCTCTGTTGAATATATAGATGGGAGAAATCCCATGTGTCCTCTGATACAACTACTAGAGATGCCAAGTACAGTTATGCTAGCGTCTGTACACAGATGTCCATGTGTGTCCGCAAGTTCTAGAAAAGTCAAATTGTTTAATAAAAATTCAGATGTTAAGCTAGTAGTATTGCCTTTTAAAAAATATCAGTAGCCAATGGATATATAAATGTGTCTGTCTATACTATTTCAACTGAAGAAATGGAAACTCAAACTAGCTCAAGCAAAAAGCCTAAAAACCCAAAAAAGAGCAACAACAACAACAAAAAAAAACCCACCTTGTGTTTATGTTAATATCAGTGATGGTTCATCCACGGGGATCAGGCAGTGCTTTCTCTCACCATTATTTCATAATAAGCATATCAAGCTTCAGAAGCATTACTTCTTTCATACAGACTTTATTCTCAAGTAGACCACTCTTATGAAAATCTAAACAACGACCCTAGCAGCTCTAGGATGACATCTTGCCATTTCACTAACATCTACACAATAAGATTTTCATATGGACTCCAACTCTGATTCTCCTTCAGCTGGAAGCCCATTTTCCAGTCAATCCTTTGGGACTGTCATTTTGACCAAACAGCCCTGCGGTATATGTCTATTCCCAGAGGTGGAGCATCATGTCAATTCCACCCAAATTACATGGATAGGAGGAATGGAAATGTGTTTCCCAAGGGGAAGTTTTTAGAACCATTACAAGAAGGCAGAAATATGGGGATTGAATAAGTTTTACAGTCTAACTGTTCAACATACACTCTTAATCTGGTAATTCAAATTTCAAAGAGCCAGTGACTAATTCCATGCATCTATTCCAAAAACTGAAAGCAGCCAGTTACTGTATCCTGGTCCAAGTCAGGAATCTCTAAATGAAATTCATACGTGTACATCAGGTTCAGAGGTAGGTCCCCAAGACTCAGAAATGTGTGGCTAAATAGTGAATTATCTCCCCCCCAACCACATTATACTTCAGGATAATTACAATTAAAAAATCACATTTTAAAAAAGAAAAGATAGGGATGGCATAGAATGGTCATTTGCCTTTAAGCATCAGTGATATCCTTTCACAAAAGAAAAGCAAAGATTTTGAGTCTGGCAGATGCGGTGTTTTTCTTGGACAGTCAATATAGCTCCCTTGATTCTTTTCTCTTGAAGGACTTTCCTTGTCCATTGTTCTCTGTGATTTTGATCAAATTGATGTTATTGAGTATTCTTGCTTAAGGGTGTACTGCTATCAGAGTCAACTTCATTTTAGTGTAAGTTTGGAGGTTCTGAATATTTCCATTTGTGTTTAAGAAATTAAGAGTCTCCGTTTTCTAGGCTTAGAGTATCTTCAGGAATAAAACACCCTTAAAATATTTTAGGCCTTCTTTTTACTAGCAGTTTTGAAATCGTATGAGACGGTGATCAATGCCAGAAAGACTATAGCCTGGAAGAAGAAGAGAGGGAGTTCTATCATTTAGAATTTATTGTTTTCCTAGCTCTCGGTTCAGTGTCCTCCATCTTGAAATGTGACTCCATCAATTTAGAACTCTAGCATGACAGGAAAAGGCAGATTTAATTTGTTAGTCTTTCAAGATACATGCAAAGTGGTGGTTCTTTAATGAATACAGCAGAGTTTCATTATCTTAATTTCATCCCACTTTTCCCTAATTCCCTATTCTTTCAAATCCTCAAGATTGACTTTTAATATTTTTCTCCTATTGATCTGATGCAGAATTTGCCCCTTAATAAAATCTATATTTCTTTCATTCAGCTTTCAGATGGGCTATGGTTTAGAGCATTCTTTCTTCTAGGGCATTACTGTAGGCTACAGGAAATAACAAACATCCTTGAATATATTTTACAGAAATAATATCTCCTAAATATCACACCCATTTAAATACTTGATTGAGTCTCAAGATGAAACCAACATTAAGCTGCTGTTTTACTACTATGTAAGAATTGCAAACTTCCCAGCCATGGGTTAGGACGGCTCACCCTCCCTCAGACTCAAGCTTCAATTAGTCAATTCCACATTTTAGGTCCTCTCATTTGCAACAAAATTCTTTAAGGAACCATATCTCTGTTAATAACAATATTTTAGTTGTGAATTTATAAAACTGTGATTCAAATAGATTTAAACAAAAGAAGAAATAGAATAGTTTACTTAGATGAAAAGACAAAGGCAAAGGCTAGTTTTAGGCAAAATGGTACCAACATTCAACAATGTCATGTCTCTGTAATGTGGCTGTGATTTTTTTTTTTTTTTTTTTGAGTTGTGTCCATGTTTCAGTTGTTCCCCCTCAGATCCCAAGGTTGGCTCTCTTGGTATTGTGCTCATTATTATCTTTAAGAGGAGCAGGCTACCTTAATTAGAAAGATCCTATACCATACCACTAGAAACAGAAGGAAACTCCTCAACCGCACCCAAATCATTACAGACTATGAATAATAATAATAATTTATTCTTTGGATTACAGAAAATTCACGTAAGATTTGGACTAGAAAAGAAGAAGAAACCTTCCTCGAAGGTAGATACATTGAAGGTGCATCATTCTGGCACAAAGTTGTGTAACATAACAGCATATTCTGTTGTTGCTCTTATTTTATCTTATTGTTTAAAAGTGCAGATGAATTATGTGTGTGTGGCTGTTGAATTGCCAAAAGGAGAGTTTCCAAAGAATAGGGTATCTAAGTTTGATGGGAAGTTCATATTCATTGTATATTCTTAGTTGAACTTCGGTGTGCAGAAGTGGCAGAAAAGCTGAAAGACTGTATTACTAGACCCCCTTGGAGCTAGATTTTGAAATGCAAATAAGAGCCTGCCATTTGTATGCACTAGAGTGAGATTTGCGAGATGAACGTGAGGTGGAAGACATCTTCCTGCTTTGTTTTTTGTCTTGGCTTGCTGTTGCTGCCGTCGTTTTGTTCAGTTTTCTGAAAGAGGACAAAGAAGTCCTCTACCTCCAAAGGCAGCAAGGTAACTGGTGGTTTTATTGAGCACTCTTTGTGTAGTTGCCAGCTTGATTGACAGGTGTTGTGGGGTGATGGGGCATTCTGATCCCTGGAGGACACCTGTGGTGTGTATGCTCTGACTCAGTTCGGTTAGTAGAGTCCTGCTGACTCCAGTTCCTCTCACCCTTCCAGTGATTTTATAAGCACTTATTTTCCTGTATAAACCACACTTCTGATGCAAATATCTCCAGGGTTTCATTTTCCTGCACAGAACCCTAAATGACACACAAATGTTTTTCATCATAGGAAAATTGAGTTGTTGTAACCAGAAAAAAGAAAAGGAATGGATACTGGGCAAGAAAGACAATTCAAGTTACAAATAAAATATTTCTATTATTGTCATGTGTGACTGTGTTATGTTGTCTTATTAGTGAGAAACACTAATGTTTAAATTTGTCAGCAACTTCTTTCATGTAGGCAAACCAGAAAATCATTTCGGAATCCCCTTCTATACCTTGAGTAACTAGTGGGCAGTTATCAACTTTGGTAAATGTGAATGTGTTGCTTTACATTGCCTGGAATGCTAGAGTCTTCTCCTTGAGGATGGGTAGATAAACCCATGTACAGAATAAGGAATCTTTTGGGACGAAAATATGTTATACTCTGACCATTCCATTTGAAACTTTTAACTGCATCTGAATCTTCTAGATGGCTTAAAATACTGTGTCTTGGAAGAAGAAATGCTAAGTTGCTCCAAAGTAGGGGTGAAGGAAGGTAGGACTGGTGATATATACTTGAAACCCACACCTCAGTGGTCAATTAGAGGGACATTCCACTGGCTGGCGAGGAATGCCAAGTAGACTGCAAACCTGGAAGTTGACTTTTGACCATTTTAAATTTAAATATTAAAATGTATCTGCCTTTATTTGTTCTTCAGTTGGAATTAAGTAGGTCTTCAGGAGTCAGGATACCCTCAAGGTACTGAAGAACCCAGTTATCTATATTTAGAGAATGATTTCACCACTGAGACTAATAGTATCAACAGTGATATCAACATGTGTAATGTAGTCCTTCTAACTTTTTTGTGACTCTTGGGTTTCACTCAGTCCTAGGAAGGATGTAGGATAGTCCTCTTTTAAGTCCATGTGAGAGATGAAGAAATGGAGGCAAGAGGTAATGACGCATTTGCCGGAGGCTGTAGATAATTAGTGACAGAATTAGGCAGAGCTACCAGATTTCCTGATTAGCATCTCTGTGATCTCTCCACTGGCCCATTTAGTTAAGAACTCAGAATATTTTGTCAGACAGCTCTGACAATCCTTATTTTGCCACTTAGTCATTGCTTGACCTTGGGCAAAATGTTTAATTTCTCTAAACCTCAAAATCTTCCAAGGCTGTATGAATGAATGAATTTAATTGTCCATTTTTCCTTTAATAGAATCCATTAGCTTCTTGTCAAGATAGTCTCTTCATCATCTCAATACACATCTTAAGCATCCTACTTCTAGCAAACCTTCCTGCTGCAAGTCTTGCTCAGAATGTATTTTATTGCTCCCAGTAGTGTAACCTTGTGCCTGTTTATTATTTCACTCAAAAAGTATTTATTAGATACCAGCTGTATGTCATATGTATTTCTAGACCTGCTTGAAGCATTAGGAGGCATTACCAGATACCCATCCTGCTTTCATAGAATTTATAATCCAGTCAGGAAAAGAGGTTAAAGTATATGCTAGTATTATCCAAAGCATGAGTAGTAGCTGTTAGAATACAGCTTCAGAACACCAGTCTTATTTCTTTAATGCAACAGTGTAATTCCTATTTTTTTAGAGTAAAGCTATTTTTTCTATATAGAATTATTATACTGTTCACATGCCTGGAATAAACAAATGGCACTAAGGGCATAATTTTCAACCAGGTAACGATTACTTTGCAGAATAGGGAGTTTGTATTACATCATTTTTAGTTGACGACCGAAGTATTCTCTCTATTAGAGGCAATGGAACTATAACAGGGCAGATTTCTTAAATGGAAAACAAAAAGTTAAGAACAAGCATCAAAGTACAAGGTAATTCAGAACTTGAAAATGAATAAATGGGGTCTACATTTTCATGCATATTTAAAATATTCATAATAATTCATCTCTTTCAGTAATTATATGATTCCTAATGTTTTTTGGCAAATCTTTGCTGAGCACATCACCAACAGATTTATATCTCATGACTTGCTGTCATTTCAAATTTAATTTTTATTGCACAGGATTATTTGAAATTAAGAAAAATAAATTGCAACAGTGTTCTCATTTTAATTTCAGTTATATACTCATCAGACCGATATTATGAATTTCAGACTTCTTTCTAGTGATTGAAATTTATAAGTAAATAAAATAGTCACCAGCTTTGTCTATATTTAGTGATGTCAGCTACGTATTCTTTTGACTTTTTCAACATAAATTTGATTTCATCTTCATTTAAGCAAAACTCTACCCTAAAATGTGCTCTTCTTAAGGATACAGTAGTGTGTGTGTGTGTGTGTGTGTGTGTGTGTAGTTTTTGTTATATAAAAGGGAAGCTAAATACATTTTGAAAAGGCAAATTTTTCAGGTTCTAAGAACTAATCAAGAAGTGTTTGAATTGACTGTCACATCTCTATCAGTCAATCTGAAAGTAGCCAGAAAGAAAAATAAAAAGCCATCCACTGATTTAACTATGTACCTACTATAATGTGGGGTGAACCAGATCATTTTTATCCATTTGTTCTATATCCTATAATCAGGAGACTACAATTTCCTCATCAAAGATGAAGAGAAAAGTTTAACTTTGCCCAATATAGGAGATAAATTAAAAGTAATCTGTAACTCCACATAGTGAATACACTCTGTATGTGTGCATTGATTTTCCTTCAATATTTACATGACTACATGCAGGGACCGTGATTGGCAGTACATGGGAATAAGCACCAGACATCTGCCTCCCTTCAGTACTAACCCTGTACCTATTTTTACCTTGAGTTTGCATCAACCAAAATTAGTTCTAGAATAATAAAGGTTTCCATACCTCAGATGTTCTAAGAATTGTCTTCAAAAATCTATAAAGCAAATTGAACCATTTTGAAAGTGAATAATTATTACAAATACCTATTCACCATTTAGTAAATTAATTATCCTCTTGGTAGTGTCCTTCGCTCCCTCACTTCAGCGAACTCTCAGTCTCACCAGAATTCTCAGTGCTTACCCCCAGCTGTGAGCACCATTGGAAATAATTACATGACAGGTAATCGGTGCCATGGTGAATTCCTGTTTGCCAGCTTCAATTGAGCTCTGGATGTTGTTTCTGATACTTTTATTTCCCTCGCCTCCACACTGTCTGTTGCAGAACATTCTCCACCCTTCTCAGAACTCTGGATTTGCCCTTTTTGATGACAATCCTTCATCCTCTTCTCTTTTTTCTTTTATTTATTTATTTATTTGACAGAGAGAGATCACAAGTAGGCAGAGAGGCAGGCAGAGAGAGAGGGGGAAGCAGGCTCCCTGCTGAGCAGAGAGCCTGGTGTGGGGCTCGATCCCAGGACTCTGGGATCATGACCCGAGCCGAAAGCAGAGGCTTTAACCCACTGAGCCACCCAGGTGCCCCCTGCATCCTCTTCTTAGAGCAATTGGGTCATCAGTTGGGAATTCCCTGGATTTTCAAACGTATGTTTGCTATACCCATCGATCTCCTGTTAAAAAGGAACCACTGCCTTTTATACCATTTTCTACTCCAAATATCTACCTTTTCCCTCCCTTCAAGGCTCTCTCCTTATTTGGTAGTTGGTACAAATCCCAAAAGGGGTTTCTTGGCCTCCAGGGTAAAGTGTATCGTGGTGATAGACCTCTGAAAGTATATCCCTCCACCAGACAAGGTATTAACTCAAGAAAAATATTCCATTCTGGGAAGGGGAACAGACTAGTATCAGACTTGAGGTTCCTAAAAGTTGCAAGGCTTATGGTTCCCATCATATCTATATTTAATTCACTGCATAGCCCCTGGAGGCATTCTATAGATCTTCAAGAACAATAGTAGACCACTGCAGCTGCTGGGGTACATGTAGCATCCCTGCCAGAGATGATTACCTCAGACTCAGGTACATGGTAAATGATTATAGCTTTGGTGAATGTGTTCTTTTCTATTCTGACCAGCAAAGAAAATCAGAAACAGCTCATATTCACCAAGCATGAATAAATGTGCACATTTATAGTTCTTGGCTGGGGCTATATTAATTCTCCCATTCTCTGTCGTAATACAGTCCAAAGAGATATGGAACATCTGGACATCCTGCACAACACCACATTAAAGCACCATAGCAAAGACATCATACAAATTGGACCAGACGATCAAGAAGAATCTATCACATTAGATGAATGAATTGCTAAGAACATGCACTCCAGAGGGTGAAAGAGATATCTTAAGAAAATTTCAGAAGTCCAATGGTTAGGAAAGTAAATATGCCATCCACAGTAAAGAAAAAGGACTTGTACTGCATCCTGCACTCCTTAACATAAAGAAGGAAGTAGAATGCCTAGTATGCCTCATCAGATTATGGAGGCTATATCTTCCACACCTAGAAACACTCTCCTGACCCATGTACCAGAAACAAAAGGCTACCAACTTCTGCTGTGGGGTATAAGATCCTGCAGATGGAGGCTGAAGTGCGAACTAACACTTGTACCATTTGAACCAGAAAACACTTGGAGCTTAAATGAATCTGTGGTGGGGCAAGATGTAGTGTGGAATGTAAAGCAAGCCTCAAGAGAGAGAACACAGATCACGAGTGGTCTGGAGCAAAGTTATGACATCTGCAAGGGCAGATTATATACCTTTTGAAAATAGCACCTGGAATTGTACCAGGCCCATGTAGACACAGTACCTGACTACAGGGCACCAGTTCACCGGGTCCCCAAAAGTACTCTTCATGAGTGAGAACTGCTAAGTCTCTTGGTACAGACACTCCATTCAAGCTTCTGTGCTAAGAGACTGCCCAAGCTTGAGCAAGACTTTTAGCAGCCTGAGGATGTATCTCTGGGAAAACCCCGTCCCCTTTGAAGTTCCTGTCTGGAAAATAAATTAGGGATGTCAAAAGAATTTCTGGTTTGTTCCAGCCAACACCTAACAATAGACCCCTGACCTCTTAGAGCTTTTACTAAAAATGGCTTACAATTGTGAACTCTCTTTCTGCCTTTTGACACATATATATGTATCTCTCACAGTTCAGGATTTCTTTTTCAAGGGCCTAAAATGTAATCAGGAAGAAAAGGGCCTCTGTATCTCAGTCTCTGTGGGAAGATTGAATCCTAACTTCCTTACTGGCCATGGAGTAGAAACCCCTGGCCTAATCCCATTTAATCTGACCAATCCTTTGAAACTTTTCTTTTGAATCTCCCTTCCCCCTCCCTACTCCTTTATTCTCTCTTTATCATGCCCATAACCTCAGCACAAGTCAGAATGGAGCTCCATTTTTCCCCTCACTGTCGGTAGTTAACGGAATAAAATGTTTTCACCACTTTACTTGAGGTTTGACTTATCTTCAACATGAGTTCTGTCAGATATGTTCTGTCAGATACACAATTCTATAAAGAAAGGTAGAACCAGGCAGATATAGCATAAAATGAAAGAATTACATTCAGGTTCAAACCAAGCATGACCAGAAGACACTAGGAGGGGCATGAGCAAGTAGCTTTTAAACCCTCACGTTAGCCACCAAATTTGGACTATGCCCCTTCCCCAGCTGACACCTGAGACCTTATGGGAACTTCCTTACATCCCCTGTCATCTCAGTATGTCGCTATTAGCAGAAAATGGATTGTGGCTGCCCTGCAGCCACCCAAGGATGATGAGGGAAAATCCTCCTAATAGGGCTTCCTGCCAGGCACCAGTCCTCCACTTTGTGTAAACAGAAAAGTCACAGAAGATTAGGATATTCATCGCCTCCTGGATAGTGGCAAATGAAGAGCCTTTCTAGGCAGAGGTCTTCTGGAAGGAATAATTTTGGAAGATCTGGGACAAAGTGATTTGGGTCTAAAGGCAGATTCTAAATGGAATGGAATGGACAAGTTTGAAAATCTTTACATCATGCGTTAATGTCCAGCAAAGAATACCCAGCGTAGAACAGGCACTAAACAACAATGAGATAAAATGACTCAGCCTACTGACACCAGTCAGCCTCCATTTCAGCCTCCATCTCAGCCTCCCCAGCTCTGTGCAGACACCACAAGCACATGAATAAAGTGGCCATGGTAGCAAAGAGACTGACAATATGTGCTTTTCGGATACTAAATGCAAGGTTGAATGCCCAGCCTATGAGAAACAGAGACCAGGGCTGAGCCCTGACCCCTTACTTGGCTTAATTCCTCTGTGAGACATTCAGTCACCTGATGGCAAGTTGACTACATTGATTCCTTCCACCCCAGAAGGGCCAGAAATTCATTTCCATAAGAGTAAATACACATTCTGGGTAGTCTAGCCAACACCAGTATCTGAAAGTTTACCAAGTGTTTTATATCCTGGAAGAGTTTCCCATGTAACATTTTATCAGACAAAGAAAATATCTTACAAAATACGATATGTGGGTATGGGGCCGTGGCCTTGAAGTTGTGAGCCTAATAGAGTTTTGGGGATGTCTGCTAAAAGAACAACAGAAGCATGGCCTTGGAGGGGGTGTTTTAAAAGGATGCATGTCATACAAAAGATTCAGTATGTACTTGAAATCACTAAATTTCAGACGGCATTCTGTCCTCCATAGGAAAAATATGTGGGCTTGGGAAGCAAGAGGGAAAGCAAGAGTGGCTCTCTTTATCGTCATGCCCAATCACATACTTGGGGAATTCATATTTAATCATCTCCACAACCGTGGGCTCTGCATAGTGAGATGAATCAGTTTCAGAAGAGACTCGCAGTCCTTCAGGGAACATAGCAAGAGGCCCATTAAAGTATGAACTATAGCTGCTTCCTGGATGCCGTGTCTGGGACCAGAAAGCAAGACAGTGAGTCACCATCTTTGTAGGCACAGGACTGCTGTCACACACTAACAGAGAAGAATATATGGCAAATAGTCTACTTAAGCAACACTCGGTATTCCCTTATTATTATTATTTATTTATTTATTTATTTATTTTTTAGTTACGACCTATTTCGTTTTTTTAGAGCAGTTTAAGGTTCACATTAACATTAAGGGGAAAGTACAGAGATTTCCCAGTAACTCCCTGGCCCCACACAAGCACAGCCTCCCCCATTATCAACATTGTCTCAGAGTGGGACATTTGTCACAACCCATGAACCTACACTGATACATTGTAATCATCAGAAGTTCATAGTTTATATTACAGTTTGCAGTTAAGCATTGAACATTCTATGGGTTTGGACAAATATATAATGAAACGAATCCATCATAATGGTATCATGTATTTTCATTGTTCTGAAAATCCGTTGTAATCCATTTATTCATCTCTCCCATCCCTAACCCCTCGAAATCCCTGATCTCTTTCTTGTCTCAATAGCTTTGCCTTTTCCAGAATGTCATGTAGCTGGAATCATACAATATGTAAGCTTTTCGTATCGGATTCTTTCACTTACTGATAGGCATATAAGCTTTCTCCATGTCTGCACATTCCTTAAGCATATTTCTTTTTAGCACTAAAAAATACTCCATTGTCTTGATATAACACAGTTTATTTATCCACTTACCAAATGAAGGATGTCTTGGTTGCTTCCAAGATTTGGCACTTATGAATAAAGCTGCTATAAATATTGTGTGTGGGTTTGTGTGGACCAAAGTTTTCTATTCCTTTGGTAAATGCTAAGGAGTGCAGTTGCTGGATCATATGGTAAGGGTATGTTTAGTTTTATAAGAAACCAACTGTCTTCTAAGCAGCTGCACTACTTCTCACTCCCAGAGTGACTACCCTATTTTTCACTTCCAGCAGCAATGAGGAAGAGGTCTTGTTTCTTCACATCCTTGTCAGCATCCAGTGGTGGTGTTAGTTTTCCAGGTTTTGGCCATTCTATCGGGTGTATAGTGATATCTCATTGTTGTTTTTCTTTGCATTTCGGTGATGACATTTTACCTGCTTCAGCTTCCTGGATAGGTGGAATGGTATCTGATTAATCAGTTATGGGTCTTATTAATTTGGGGAATCGCTGTTCCTTTCTCTCATCTTCTGATATTCCCATTAAAAATATGTTACACGTTTTCTAGTTGTCTCATGGTCCCTGAATGTTCTGTTCTGTGCTGTTTGTTTGTTTGTTTGTCCATTTTCACCCAGTCTTTGTTCATTTTGTTTTTGGTTTTGAAGAATTCTGATCATCTATCTTTGAGCTCAGAGATTCCATCATCAACCATCTCTGGTCCATTATTAAGCCCATCAGAGGCAGTCTTCATTTAAGTTACAATGTTTTTTATCTCCAGCATTTTTTGTTGTGTTTGTTCCTTCTTGGGATTTCTGTGTCTCTTCTTACATTGCTCAACTGTTTCTGCATGCTGTCTACCGTAGCCATTAGAGCCCTAAGCATATTTATCATAGCTGTCTTAAATTCTCAGTCTGATCATTTCGACATCCCTGCCATGTCTGGTTCTAACGTTTGCTCTCTCTCTTCAAATTATGTTGTTTTACTTTTACTAGGCTATGACTTTTTTTTCTTGACAGCCAGACCTGTGGCACCAGGTAAAAGGAACTGCCACAAATAGGTCTTTAGTAATGTGGTGGTGAGCTGTGGGGGCAGAGGAAGCGTTCTACAGGCCCGTGATCAGGTCTCAGTCTTAGAGCGAGCCTCTGCCTCTGGACTGTGAACTTCCTAAGAGCTTCTTAGTGTTCTTCTCCCTCCTGAGGTAGGTCAGAATGGCTCCAGAGTTGGCTAAACATGCATATTTCCCTTCGCCCACACAGAAGGCCAGAACTGAGTTGGGTGTCTCCCTTCCTCTGGGGCAATCAGGCTCTGACAACAATTTCCATCAGGTCAGGCTCTGGTTAACAAGTTTCTCCTGACATCTTGCCTTGTTCAGAAGAACAGAGAGCTCTGGCATATTTCAAAATGGTTCCTCATTCCCCTCCCCTTGCCAGAAGTAGGAAGGGAGTTTTCCTCTGATATTTACTGTGGGGACCTGGTCAAGATCCTAGAGGTAAACCTTACCATATTGTGCCCCCCACCTTATGAATGCATTCCCCCTGGAGTTTGTAACTCTTAGGCTTGTCCACACTGAGCTCCCAGCCATTTGTCAACTACAGTTCAGGTTTTCCTGTGGGCCTGGTTGCTGTACTGGTTTCCCCTCATGAGTCTGTTCTGGTTAGCCTCAACTCTGTATAATTGCCTGTGTCTCCAATTGTTGGGGGCATCACTTTGCCCTAGATCCTCTCCTCACTTCCAGATCCCAGAAGAGTATTGATTTTTCAGTCTGTTTACCTTTTACTTGTTGGTGGAGTTGTGACTTCCAAGGCCCTTACATGAGAATTGGAAGCCAGATGTCTCTCTCATCCAATTTTGATCATAAATGTATAAACATTGCAGTTCTGGTCTGAGAAGGGCATAGTGGTCAAGGTGTTAGGCTATGAGAAGTTTGGTCACATCTCCAAGTAAACCCCTGTGCTGTAGAGGTAATAGCTGATGGCTAGAAGAGTACAGAATGATAATAGAGATAGGGACTTTAGATGTAAGCTGGAGGGGGTATAAGTTCCCACTAAACTCTTTTTTAAAGTTCGTCCAAGAAAAAAGTCCTGCCAGTATCCTAGAGGATCTGCCTCTTAAGAATTAGACACACAGGATATCACCTTCTCACCTGACACGTTCAGCACAGAGATTTAGGGTCTGGGCCCAGAGATCCCGACCTAGAACTCCTCTGGCAGTCCACATGGGCCATTCTACTAAGCCATCCCTGGTCACTCATTCAGGAAGTGAGGGAGGGATAACCCTATTGAGCACAATTATGAGCCACCCAGATCCCCTAGCATGTACCACTTACTGTATAGTTGCTCTGAGGGCTGTTGAAAACCCTTCAGGAACTGCCTCAAATGCAGAAGTACCTTTTCACAATTATCCTCTTCCTGAAACCGTCTACAACTAATGACTCATCAGAGAATAGGTATAAAAATCCAGCCATTTTAGCCCAGCAATGGGCCATTTTCACTCCAGAGCTTTTCAGATTTAGTTGAAGATATAGTAAGTATTAAATCATAGGTTTGCTTCTCAATTCTACTCCCCCTCCCCTTTTCTCTAAAGGTGTTCATAGGAGGACATTCCCTAACAAAAATCCTGATAACTCCTCCTCAATGTTTGCTTCCTGAGGAACCTCACCTGTAACATGTGCCTCATATCAAATTCTTTTTATGTTTTGATCGTTTCTACTTATTAAGCTCAAACACTCTGTAGCTATCTGCAAGGTCACCCTGACATTTACCACTCCATTAAAAACTCCTCCCAAGAAAATCATCCATGACTCCTTTATTATTAATATCCAGGAAATTTCAGACCTTACATAGATCTTTTAAAGATATTCAGACTTATTACCTCCTTCCTCCTTTTTAAAATACACTATTGATAGTCACGACAACACACTATCTTGGCTCTCTTTCTAGTTGGGGTTGCTCCCTCTCAATCTTTTTTGTAGGAAAACTTTTTATATTCTTCCATTCCTATAAGGTTTAGCCTACTTTAACATTACTTCTAGACACTATTTTATTCTCAGTCATACATTTGCTTTGAAAGATGGTATTCATTCCCAGGCATTCAAATAGCGGTTATAGTCTGATGACTTCTGGGTCCATGGTTCCCTCCTTAAATAGCTAACTATGTCTGCCCTTGAGTATCCTACAAGTTGTTCAACTCATCATGACCACAAATGAGTTCATCAGTCTCTTATACTAACTGCTCCTCTTTTTTAATTTGTCAATTGTACAAACGACATTTTCTTTCTCCTAGCTATTTAGCCAGTAAAAAGATATCATCATTGGCTCACCCTCTCTGTTTTTGTACCTTTTCCATATGTTTAATCTCCAGTACTGTCACTTCTATCTCCTTAATATTAAAAATGAAAAATACTCTTCTTTCCCATTTCCTATTTCCAATCTAATGAAAAATCATCCCTAAGCAACTGGTCTCTTCATTAATGAGTTTGGGTTACCTCATTACATTCTGTAAACTATAACTAGTGTGAGTCTTTTAAAAAGCAAATGCGGGAATGCCACACCATGCTTAAACCTGGCCAGTGAGCTCTTACAGTTTTGATGCATAAACATTTCCCGATGTGGTTTATGAGGTCCTTCAAAATCTAGCCCCACCTAGACTTCCCAGCTTATTTCTCACCATTTACATTATCTGCTGTGGCCATGTTGAAAGTCTTTTGGACTCTGATTCTTTGAGTACTATATTTTCTGTCACTACTGCTGGACCTTACCAAATGTAGTTGCTCTTCCTAGAAACTTACCTTAAATTGGAAACTGCCCTATCTGGGTCCTCCTATTCATTCAGACATATTATTGGAGTTGTCACTGCTTCTGAGAAGCTTATCCTTACCAAATGCTGATTTCCTTGGGTAGTGTTCCCATGGTGATTCATTAACATAAACTCATCACACTTTCTTGAGATTTCTTGTTTGTCTTTCTTCTCTGTTAGATGAAGAGGGCCATTTCTGTCTTTTTTTTTTTTTTTAAGATTTTATTCATTTATTTGACAGAGAGAGAGACAGTGAGAGAGGGAACACAAGCAAGGAGAGTGGGAGAGGGAGAAGCAGGCTTCCCATTGAGCAGGGAGCCTGATGCGGGGCTCCATCTAGAGGGCCATTTCCAAGGTGGTATTGAGAGCAATACTCTGCACCTAGCAAACTACATTTGTTGTGTTAATGAATTAATTATGTATGCATTATTCTATTCTCATTTCTCTTTTTGGCATATCCACTTCCCAATTAAATTGCTTCTAACTTCTCTATGTCTTTATCTTTTAATCAGAACTTTAAAGACCATAAGATCTTTAAAACACCAGTTGTTAGTACTTGTGGCATTTTTTCTTCAGTAGTATTTCAGGTTGTTTAAAGTGACAGCCAAGAACAACCAAATACTCCTAAGTTGTGATTTCTAATGTTCAGACAACAGAAGTAAAACTGGACATATACTAATTAAAGATGGGATACCTAAGAAGCATTTTAGAATCAACATTAATTTCTCCTGAACACATTTTATTTAGCAGATTCAGACAGAATGTCTTATTTTTCCAGTCACACATGCATGTTTTTGTCAATTTGTCTAGGCAAATATAGATGCCTCAAACTTCAGATGTAATCAAAATGTTAGGTGAATCGGGGCTTTTGTCCTTACAAAATAAGACATGGTGATAGTTATAGTGACTTCCCATTTTACTGTTTTGTAAGAAAATTGGACTGCCTCTTTTCCCAGGGAGCCACAGATGTCGGCGCCTGTCAGCAAAGCTAGCTCAGTGGTGGACTAAGTGTCTCTGTAAAGTACCCCTCCCAACTGACCTAGTTTATCACACCTTCAGAGGAGACAAGCTATTCTTAGGGCACCCAGGTGCACTGACTGAGCAGGTTTTGCAGAGGCATTTCTGTCACAAGTTAACCTGTGATTAATATGAAATATTGAGTTATTTCACCCTTTTTAATTCATGAGATTTAATGCTTTATTAGGAGTACACTCTTATCTGGGCCATGTTTCCTTATGAATACAGAATTCTGAGAACTAAACTTAAGAACGTTACTTACTGTTCTATATTAAGCCTTTTTAACGTGTTTAATGTCAAGAAAATACATCATGACTTGACTGGGAGAATTAGAAGTAGGTTGGGACCGGCAGCATTCATGGTATTAAAATAAAGAGAATTTGATAGCTTCCTCTTTGACACAGTACGAGAGAATCTAGCAAAGCTATTTAGAAGACATGATATTACTGTGAATTATGAAACCTCTATTTAATGGGTTGCCCACAGATACTGTGTCTATATGTATGCGTTTGAGCTATATCTGACTTTGAACGGTTTACTTTATTAGATGACATATTATCATCCCATGGGAAATTGCGTATTTGAGTAGCCCATAACTCACATTGCTAAAAGACTTAAAACTATCTTTATTAAAGATATTTCTCTTTTCTCCCTGTACTTTATATTGGAGAAATTCTAGAAAAAGCCAGGAGGAGAAAATGTATTTTTTCCCTGGTACCATTCCTATCTTCTGAGTCTGAAGTCCTCAAAAAAAAATGGCCACTTCTTATTGCTCACATTCAAGCCATCTTTCTCTTACGAAATAAATATTTTTTTTAAACCACAAGGAATTAAAAGGAGAGTCAAAAATAATGTACAAGAAGACAATTATAGAGAAAATATTCACTGGCTTTGCCCTGTTTCTCTTTCACAACATCTTCTTTTATTGTTTTGTTTTGTTTTTTAAGGTTTTATTTATTTGTTTATTTCAAAGAGAGCCAAAGAGACAGCACCAGTAGGGGAGTTGGGAGAGAAAGGAAGAGGGAGAGGAAGGAGGAGATTCCCCTCTGAGCAAGGCCCCAAATGCTGGACTTTATCCCAGGACCCCAGGATCATAACCTGAGCTGAAGGCAGACTCTTAACTGAGTGAGCCATCCCAGCACCCGGCCTTATTAGTTTTGATAATAAGTCTTTTGATAAGAGTGCTAATACACAGAACATAGAACATATTACTTTCATAAATTAGATAGTATGAGGGATTGAAAACTGAGATTTATGGGGTACCTACCCTATATAAGCTATTATATATCCTGACTCACGTAAAAATATTTCATTAACTTCTCATAAAACCTTATAAAGCAGATAGGATTATGCTCATCTTACAGATTAGATTCTGAGACTTTACAAGACTTACTCAAGGTCTCTCATCTTGTAAGGGGAAAATCAGAGATTAACATTCATACTGTCTGATTATATCGGATTTTTTTTAAAGTCATACAATGTTTCTTTCCTTCTCCCTTGAACATACAGTAAAGAATAATCAGAAATAATATGATATCTTGCATTTGTACAACAACAATACAAAAAAAAAATACTTTCACAAAAGTAGCTCACAGAAATAATGTCAGGTACTTTTTTCTATCAGTTTTCCTGATGAGGAAATTGAGACCATCAAACAAATGGCCTTTCTCCAAGACTCTCAGAAGGTAGGGTCTACTGACATTACCCTTCATTTCTTCTCATCCCCAGTCCAGCCGCTTCTTCTGTGCCATGCCACTCAAAAACTATATTTAAATCTGTCTTTTCATTACGAAGCAGTCAGTCCTTCTTTGGCATCCAATATCATTGTTTATGTGTTAAGCTGTGCCAAAGTTGGAATATGAATGCTTTAGGTAGGAGAGGATTGCAGTAGAGGGCATATTTATTTATACTTCAACAAATTTGAAATATGTAGTCTTTTGTGGACACTGCATATTTTTGTCACATCTGGAATGTAATCTTCTTTTACTCACAGTTTTTACTTTTTTGAAACATGCTTTGTCCACTATTAGATGTTGTCAGACAATTCGAATTAGTTATGAAGGCAGTGACTTTTGAAAGAAAATTAGAGTTTAAATCATATACTTTAAAAAATAGACCTTTTAAAAATCATTAAGTTTTATGGGCTGTTTTAATTATTTTAATCTCGCATTTCAGCATGGAAATCTTCTTCACTGCCAAGTTAAACCTTCAGAAGAAAATGAAATATAATTATCTTTTTATATTATATAGAATTAATGATATCATCCACACTTCAGATGTAAGTTCTTTCAGAAGTTTAACCCCTTGTAGTGTCTTAATTTGAAATTAAAGGCTGTGTTAAATATTTGCCTAGGAGGGTACAGTTCAGATTAAAATGGGGTTCCCCATATGTGGCATGCTTATGTATGGCAATCCCTCAAAAATAATGTGAATTAATAAATGAAATTCATGAAATAAAATATATTATCCCCACCTTAATCCAAGTTACCCATCTCATATAGAATAAATCCAACTTATTGTGGCAAGAACTTTTAAAATCTTCTTTTTAGCCAATTTTAAATATGCAATACAGTATTGTTAACTATAGTCACATGCTAAACATGAAACCCACAGAACTTACTCATCTATAGATAGAAGTTTCCACCCTTTTACCTCTTTCACCCACTTCTCTCACTCCCCACCCCCACCTCTGTCAAGCACCATTCTATCTGTTTCTCTGAGTTCTGCTTTTTTGGTTCCACATTTAAGTGAGATCATACAATATTTGTCGTTCTATGTCTAACTTATTTCACTTAGCGTAATGCTCTCAAGGTCCGTCCATGTCACAATTGACAGGATTTCCTTCCCTTCTTTCCTAATGAATAACAGGCCACTGTGTGTGTATGTATACGTGTGTGTAAACATATATATATATACATAAGTGTGTGTACACACACACACGCCACATTTTCTATATCGATTCATCCCCTGATGGACATTTAGGTTGTTCCCATGTCTTGGCTGTTGTAGATAATGCTACAACGAACATAGGAGTGCAGATAATCTCTTCAAGACATTTCTTTCATTTCTTTCAGATTGTATATCCAGTAGTGAAATTGATGGACAATATAGTAGTTCTATTTTTTAATTTTTTTTAAAGAATCTCCACACTGTTTTTCATAGTGACTGCTCCAATTTACATCCCCACCAACAGTGCATAAGGGCTCCCTTTTCTCTACATCCTCTCCAGCATTTGTTATCACTTGTCTTTTTGATAATAGCCATCTTAACAGGGTTCAGGTGAGATCTAATTGTGGTTTTTCAATCTGTATTCCCTTACTGATGAGTGATGTTGAGTACCTTTACATGCACCTGCTGGCATTCTGTATGTCTTCTTTGGAGAGATGTCTGTTCAGGTCCCTTGTCCATTTTTATTTATTTTCATTTTTTTCTTTTTCTTTTTATTAACATATAATGTGTTGTTTGTTTCCGGGGTACAGATCTGTGATTCTTCAGTCTTACCCAATTCACAGCACTCAGCATAGCACATACCTTCCCCAGTGTCCATCACCCAGCCACCTGATCCCTCCCATTCCCCACCCCTCCAGCAGCCCTCAGTTTGTTTCCTGAGATTAAGAGTCTCTTATGGTTTGTCTTCCTCTCTGGTTTCATCTTGTTTCATTTTTCCCTCCCTTCCCCTATGATCTTCTGTCTTGTTTCTCAAATTCCTCATATCAGTGAGATCTTATGGTAATTGTCTTTCTCTGATTGACTTATTTCCCTCAGCATAATACCCTTTATTCCATCCAAGTTGTTTCAAATGGCAAGATTTCATTTTTGATGGCTGCATAGTATTCCATTGTATGTATGTGTGTGTGTGTGTGTGTATATATATATATATATATATATATATATATACACCACCTCTTCTTTATCCATTCATCTGTTGATGGACATCGCTGCTATAAACATTTGGGTGCACGTGCCCCTTTAGATCACTACATTTGTCCTTGCCCATTTCTAAATTGGATTTTTTTTTGCTATTGAGTTATATGTTTTGGGTATTCACTTCTTAACATATATGTGGTTTGCAAATATTTTCTCCCATTCTGTATCTTATCTTTCAAATTGGTTTCAATGTTTAGGTGAATAAACAATAACATACATATAATAAACATATTTCATCAACCAAAAATTAAGTATAAGCTCGTGTGTATCTTAAGACTCTGGGAGATAAATACTTCTACTGCTCTTATTGCTTCCTATCTTTGAATGCCTGTTGTTCAACAGAAACTGTCACATGTACTTTGTCTTTCTCTAATTTCTTATCACTACTTCAGAATTAGTATTATTGTATCCATTTATATAATAACAAGAGAGATTAAAATGTAGCAGATATATTGGATAAGATCACACGGCACAATGTGAGATCAGAGATTTATTTCTGAGCTTTTTGTTTCAAAAGTTAATCATTTCTGCTATGTCATGATTCTAGGAAAAGTCATTACATCATCAAATTGAAGATTACCCCACATTGTGGTATTTTTCTACTTTTTCAATGTGTTTTTCATGCTCTCTTTAAACAGAATTAGATTTAAAAGAGAAATGTGCCTTACATATGCTTAAAAAATCTGTTTTTCCTTTCTGTAGGATTTATTTATTTAAAAAAAAACAAAATAATGAATGGTTAATATATTGTGCAGTTTTCAAAGTGTAATTGAAGAAAGTTATTTTGAGGGCTTGATTTCTCAGCATTTAACTCTACCTATGTATCATGTCAATTCTTGGAAGAACAGTTATTCTCTTTCCATCAAATGGTGTTCATGTGTACATTGGTCAGCACTGGCAATATTGGAGTTTGCGTTATGAACCACTCTGGTATTTGAGGACACCAGCCTCTAAGAATGTCCAGCCCCTTTCATCTATGCCCTTTCTCCAGCTGGAGCTCTGTGACTGAAACAGCAGCAGGGCTGAATTCCCCACAGATATTTAAAGGCAACATGACAGTAGCCAGTCAGATCTACAGTTTTATCAAGAATTAAAAACATTGTGTAAGCGCACCTGGGTGGCTCAGTTGGTTAAGTATCTGCCTTAGACTCAGGTCATGATCCCGGGGTCCTGAGATGGAGCCCCGCATCGGGCTCCCTGCTCAGTGGGGAGTTTGCTTCTCTCTCTCCCTCTGCCACCCTTCTGCTGCTCCTGTTCTCTCTCTCTCAAATAAATAAATAAACAAACAAAATCTTTAAAAAAAAAAGACATTGTATACCTTGTTTTTAACATTTTTGATTTGCCTTGTGTTTCCTGTTTTGAGTGACTTTGGTTTTTAAAGTTACCCTTAAGTACTTTGGTAGATTCTTTTTTGGGGGGGATTTCTCTTCAAAGTTTTTTATCTCTTTCTGTGCTAATGGCCCCCTGGTTTCACTTACATATCCTTAACCAAATCATCTTCATAGTTGGAAGAGCTCGAGAATGGATTAATATGGCATCTCTGAAAGATGGAAAAATAGCAGCAACATTCCAGTATTTGCCTTCTGTCCAATGTTTGATGCTATACCCCTAATATTTCCTTAAACTTGCACTTCTTAACATCTGTCTTGAAATTTGTAGTAGGCAGAATAATATCCTCCCAAAGACATCCTTATACCCAGAGCCTGTAAACATGCTAACGTTCATGACAGAAGGTACTCTGCATCTGTAATTAAGTTAAAGATCTTGAAATGAGGAGATTATTCTGGATTATCTGGGTGGACCCAGTCTAATCACACGGGTCCTCAAAAGTGAGGAACCTTTCCCAATTGTGGACAGAGAGAGATGAGACTATAAGAAAATGACCAAAGTGTGCAACCCTGTAGGATTGGAAGATGGAAGAAAGAGACCACAAACCAAGGGATGCAGGTAGACCTTCAACATTGGAAAAGAGAAAGACATAAATTTTCCACCAGAGTTTTGGAAAAGAATACAGCCCTCCTAACACCTTGAGTTTGGCCAGTGAGATTCAAATTGGACTTCTAACCTACAGAATTATGAAGTAATACATTTCTGTTGTTTAAGTCACCAAGTCTATAATAATTTGTTACAGCAAAGTAGAAAACTAATAGATTCATTCTTCCTTTTTTTCTTTTTTTTTCTAACCCAGATAATACTTGTTCCTGGGTCTCCTTCTGCTTCAAAAATGTTTTCTCTTCTCTATCCCAGGATCTTCTGTCTTCACCCTTATTTATTGGGTGAGGATTTCTGCAATGTTTATTTTCTTATTGTGCTACCTTCTATATGGGCTATTCCATCCAATGCCATACAAGTAATCTCCTATAACTGTTGTTGCCTATGCCTAATCCTGAAGTAGCCCCCCAACAGCATTTTGAACAGCTCATGTCTACGAGAAATTCCCACGATACCATAACTTAGTTTGTCCAAAATCAAATTCATTGATTTCTTGCGAGGACCAAACTTTTATGTTCCCAAATTGCTCATTTCTTCAATTCCCTAGGCTATTCAGTTGTATTACAATCCACTTCGTTTGATAGGGCAGAAATTCTGCTGCTGTTCTTAATATATCCCTCTCCCAGAAAAGTCAGTGTCAATCAATCCTTCTAGCATCCAAATACAATTCCCCCTCACCATTTTCTCAGCCCCTCACTATTTTTTGCTAAGTCATTGAAAAATTGTATATACTGATATTTTAAAGTGAATAAAAGTGTTCTTGTATTTCAATGTCTGCATATGCTATATCCAAGGATGTACGCCTATAGTATGTGTGACAGGTGAGACGTTAATTATTGTGAACTTTATTCTCCAAGGGAAAAAAAAATTGGGCCAGTGGTGGACAAGTTATTAAGTTCAAGTTTCAAGATATTTCATTGATTATAATAGACAAGTTCACCTAATCAGACATGTGTTCACATTTGCAGAATCATCAATATTTTTATTACTATTTTTTTATTTCCATAATATTACTTATTGACTTGTAATCACTCATCCAAACATACAATGCTTAAGTATGGGAACTGGAACTATGGCTCTAATTACAGTGTTCCATGCTATATTTAAGCAAAGCTATGCAAAATGTCACATTGAGCTCTGAAAAATTAAAATGTTAATAATTTTTA
>NW_019154095.1:10389760-10534477 GCF_002288905.1 Enhydra lutris kenyoni
TTATTATTCAAATATCTTTAAATATTACATATAAATTAAAGAAAGAGGGAAATATTATATATATAATTCAGAGGACATTGTGTTAATATCTTAATAAACAATCGATAACATTAAGTTTTCTGTATCAGTTTTTATTATTTAGTAGTTTTCCTGATGAAGTTCTACAGCAAAGTACGAATAGTTCTATTAGGGTTCCAAATCCAGGTCTAAAGAGTAAATTTTATCTAATATTGAAAATCCAATTAGATTTATAGAAACCTAGACTTCATGTGTCTATGCTGGTTGAAAAATTGACCTTTCTGCCCATATATGTTTGTTACAGAGTAGCACACAAGGATTGTTTCATGAGTAGAGAGATTGTGATGTTTCTTAATAGGTGGTTAAGATTGCATATTTATTTTGGGAGGAATAAAAAGGAGGAGAGGATAGGGGATTAATACCTAATCCCAAAGAGAGTGACAGGTCAGGTTCTAAATTTTGGTGACATAGACTGACCCAGGACCAAAATGTATTGGCCTTGAAGTATTGAAGTTTTAAACTTGCAGTACCTCTGGTCCATTTGGCTTTAGCTTCATACACTGCAGACCCACTGGAACTGTCTTTCTTGGACTACATTCTACATGGACATTGACTCAGCAAAAATCTACTGAATCTACTGAGAATGTTCTATTAAAAGGTGTTTTAAAATCTCTTTTCTTTTGGCATAAATAGACCAAAGTAAATGAGAGAAACAAAGAAAACTAGAGACAGAGATGGTGATACAGAAACAGACAAGGAAAGGGGGACAAAGACACTGGGGAGAGAAAGAAACATAGAGCAGCATGTCAGTGAGCAAGAAAGATGCAGAAAAATAAACAGAGAAGAAAGAAGGTGAGAAAATTAAAGCGAAAGAGGTAGAAATAGTACCTGCTTTACATGTGAACTACCATACTCTATCCCCCCTCCCCCCAAAAATGCTAATATAATTTAATTGGTAGTCCAGCCATGATTATATAAATATTTTTGAAAAAAGAAAAGTAGGACATAGGTGTCATAGTTATAATCATACAAATGCCATTATTTCAAATGCATCTGTTGCTGGAAGCAAGTCTCTTCTTCATTTTATTTGAAAATTTGGCTTATAATATGCAGTGATCCATCATTTGTAAGAGAAATGTGCAAGAAGATAAATTGTACAGTATTCTGACAAATCTTATTAGAGCAACATATAGAAGAGGAAAAATTAACAGCTAATCCATTATAAATGTCAAATCCACAGTACCACTTTCTTCCTAACTATTGTATTTCCATTTCTTTCTCATTAATTCTTAGTTCTTATGAAAGAGTTTTCATTGGTTGGTCAGTCATGTATATCCATGAACTTCTAATCAAATATGTCACTATTGCCTTTAATTTAAAAACATATTGCAAAATTCAGTGAAAATGTTGTTTCTTTCTAAAAAGATAGACAAATGCATAACACAAAATTAATTACTTGGTCTTTTATGTTAAAGTTGAGGGAGAAGCCTTATTTCATGTTTCTTTTCAATTTTAGACTGTATTATACAGACTGTCAGAGTAGAAAAGAAAAAAGTTATTATAGTAATATTTTCAGAAAGTCCACAAACAAATAACTTACTATATATTTACTAAATTCTTTAGGGAGAAGATTCATCATGAGATAATGATTTGAGTCACTCTATTTATGGAGGATGCTTATAAGGTGTTTTTTTTTTTTTAATTTTTCCTACATGATATGTTTTTCCTTTCTCTTCTTATCTGTTGATGAATCTCCTATTTCCTGTGTGTGTGAGGGTATGACAGAGGCAGAAACAGAACTAATTATTATTTTTCTCAAGTATAGTAGATTAAAGATACTTGGAAATGCTTTGCTGTTACCCACACTGTGGAGTGGAATTAAATTTCCATTCTGTTCAAAGTGACTTGCTTAGCCAAAAGAAAATGGTCAAAGTCATGCTACGCCATTTGCAACAACATGGATTCAGCTGGAGAGGATAATGCTAGGCAAAATAAGTCAGAGAAAGACAAATACCATATGATTTCACTCATATGTGGAATTTAGGAAACAAAACAAACAAGCAAAATGAAAAAAAAAATAAGAGAGAGAGATAGGTAAATCAAGCAACCGACTCTTAATTATAGAGAACAAACTGATGGTTACCAGAGGGGAGGGGTTTGGAGGGATAGATTAAATAGGTGATGGGAATTAAGGAGTGCACTTGTTTGATGAGTACAGGGTGATACGTGGAAGTGTTGAATCACTCTATTATACACCTAAAACTAATATAACACTGTATGTTAACTGGTATTAAAATAAAAACTTTAAATAAAAAGTGATGGCATACTAATTTTAGTCCCAGGTTTTAAGAGGACTGACAGCTTCACTGCCCTTCAGGAGCCGTGAGTAAACACAGTAAGAAGGTCATCTACCCTAACGATACCAAACTACATAGCTATCCCACATGTAAGATTTAGTTGATAGCACCCCATTTGAGCCGAAACTCCTAGTTGTCCTCACAAAGAGCAGAAGCTACACTGAATCATCCAAACCAGGTGAACAGTCCCCCGAATGCTGCCAAATAACATCTGTTAACACAGCTTGGAACAGGATATTCGCCCAGGCAGCCCTTGCCTCCACACTTATGACCTATTTTAGAACTGTAAGATATAATAAATGTCTTCTTTTGAGCTACAATGTTTGTGGTAGTTGTTACAGTAAGTTTGATATATGTATGTTAACAGTTGTCTTTCTACTGGAGTTGTTCAAGGGGTTTATGTGAACATACAGAAATCTGATTGGGTAAAAGGCAAGTATCCACTTCCCAAATGTAATGTGATCTGATCAACTGATTGACGTTTTACTGCCTGCAATATAAGGTAGTTTGATTTTGTTCTGACTATTTGCACCTTTACTATGTCTTGAAAAACATTCTGATGGTTAAAAGTTCAAATTCGCTATAATAATCCTCTGGTGGCTTTTGGATTTATAAACAATGTCCATAGTTTACAAATACTAGATCGGAATAACACATTTAGGGACATTTTGCTGTCAAAAATAATCAACAAGATGTAAAAGCCCATTAAAGCCTGGAGACTCTTGCTTCTTCGTCCTTCATGTTATTTTAGTCTCCTGGGAGTCCTTGCAGTCCCTGGTTGCAACTGTCCCATCTCCTTTGGGGCTATTTCTTCCTTCAATTTTCCTTCCATTATAATTTCTTAATATACTATTCTTGTTCATTTTTTTCCTCCATATACTAAACTACAGGGGTTCTTCTCCTCCTCCTAATGTCTCTATTTCTCTTCCATATATAGCTATATGGCTCTAAAATCTATACTTCCAGCCCCAGACTGGCGGTTCCATCTCCTCTGGCCCATCTTCAACTGCCTGTTCATTACTATTTTTAGTAATTCCCATAACTTGCAACACAAATCGTCTAACAATAAAGACATTTCAACTTAATTTCTTTTTCTGGTCCCTCCCTTCCCCCTTCCCTTTCTCATCTTCTGTTAGTCTTTATTCAAGAGAAAGGCCAGGCTAATATTCTTGAACAAATGTTATTTTCTCTATTCCTACCCATGTATTTTGATAGCTCTTCCCTGCCCACACAGTGCAACCTGACTATGGTATCCTGGTATTATAGGTCTGTAAAAAAGCGGCGTCCCATCTCATTTTATTCTTCTGGGATTAAATGTATACTTTGTGCTTTAGCCCAAATGGCCAAAGTAAATTCCCTCAAATATAATTAAGAACGCGTCATAATTAATACAAATAGGATGAAACAAATAATACAAATATACAAATTATACAAATATATGAATTATACAAATATAATTAAGAACACATCATAATTAATACAAATTGGATGAAACAAATTTTTGCGTTATTTTCCAAATATTAAATGTTAATTTTTTATAATATTCGGTGTGCTTATGAATAAATATGAGGTAAATATTTTTAAATTTTAATTATGAAAAGACACATTAATGAAAAGAAGCATTCATAACATCTTTATTAAGTAGCACTTTTTTTCCTCACCTACATTTAACACAAGGAGAGATGATGAAGAGAGTGAGTTAAATAAGTGTTATTTTGTTATCATTGTGCTGATGTCCAGAAATACACACATTGACTGAATGTATAAACTTCCAAATAGCAATATGTATAGGTTTTTTTTCTTGCTATTTCATACATTTTTCTAGAATAAAAAGAGACTTATTTTACTGATTATTTCCTTTATTAGGATATGAAAAAATTCTCAAGAATCATTGAGTTCAATTAAGATATTAAAGAAACAACAACGAAAAACCTTTTTTTTTTTTTTTTAAGATTTTATTTATTTATTTGACAGACAGAGATCACAAGGAGGCAGAGAGGCAGGCGGAGAGAGAGGGGGAAGCAGGCTCTCCATTGAGCAGAGAGCCCGATGTGGGGCTCGATCCCAGGACCCTGAGATCATGACCCGAGCCGAAGGCAGAGGCTTAACCCACTGAGCCACCCAGGCGCCCCCGAAAAACCTTTCTTCACAAAAATGTGAAAACACGTGAAGATCACAGAATACTTTTTTTATATATGAAAACACTTGTACTACAAGGTTGAAACATATATTAAAAAGAAAAGAACGGGCATACTTTAAGTGTGTTTCATATGGCTAAATACAAATGAATTTAGATTAGCTAAGCCCATGTCAAGAATCCTTTTAAGAGGTTTTATAATGTACTATTAAGAAAGAATTGTCCATATCAATTTGTCTGGGCTTAAATTCAATACAGGAAGATAAACATTAAATTATGGCTGGAGGGGGCGCCTGGGTGGCTCAGTGGGTTAAAGCCTCTGCTTTCGGCTCAGGTCATGATCTCGGGGTCCTGGGATCGAGCCCCGCATGGGGCTCTCTGCTCAGCGGGGAGCCTGCTTCCTCCTCTCTCTCTCTGCCTGCCTCTCTGCCTACTTGTGATCTCTCTCTGTCAAATAAATAAAAAAATAAAATCTTTTAAAAAAAATTATGGCTGGAGATTTCTCTTTCAGAGAAGTTTTATTTTTGTTTCAATTTATGTGTAAATTTTACACCTAAAGTAACATATATTTATAAAAACAAAAACTGGAAAGGTTTAATATGAACTTCAAATGTAAGTTTATACAGAATGATATTCATATCTCAAATAAAAACAAAAAACTTGAAACAGGACGTTAGATTCTTGTAACAATGTGTTATAGAAAACAAGCAACAGTGTAGACATGGCTAAACATAAATACTTTGTAATCTCCTTTTACATAATTTATTGATTAAAATTCACATTACAATGTGCATACACGTTATACTCAAGGCATGATAAAAGTCTGAATGCTGAAAACCTAATAAATATCAGTTTTTGATATCTTACTATATGCTAGTCGCCATGCTAATAATTTTTACTGGCATACTTTCATTTTATTCCAGTCTAAAATTTGGTGTTCTCCGAGTCCAAAGCAAGCGATCCGGACCAGTATGGCATCTTTCATGTATCACCTAGTCCATCTGGTTACTGAAATTTGTTCCATCTTCTTCATCTACTCCTACTGTTTTTTGGGTTTGGGTTGTATTTTTTTTTTTTAACCTTACTGATCTGAAGTTCTGAAACTTTTCAGATTAATTTCATATAACATTTTTCTTTATTTTTATAATAGTAGACTAGATCTACATCACTATCAGAACATTGAGAATTTTAGGAGAATTTTTCAGAAACCATTTAACACATTAGGAGTCACAGAAAAAACTTTTAGTTGGGACAATGTAAAAAATGAGAAATAAACATTTTAAGAAAGTATCAAGATGTTATAGAAATGAAGTCACACTGAGATTATGAAACCTCTGTTTCAGTTATAGGGTAGTTGCTGCATTCTCTTATAGAGAAGCTTTGTCTTCTTTTAATTCAACTAGGCAGGAACTGAGAATGACCTTACATATCTTGCCAGCTATTTAAAGATCAGATAAGTTTTCCTATGGAGGATATGATTCCCCAAACCTGCTGGTAGTTTTCGCCTGCCCAGAATGTCCGAAGTAACATAGTCAAGAGACAGACCAGTCTTGTATATATCTTATGTCTAAATGTCCAGCTCAATGAACTCAGTATATCAGATCTGTATATCTATGTATCTATCAATATATGTATCTAGTTATCTGTCTCCTAAGCTTTTCTCTTCATGGAATGTTTTTTGTTTGTTTTGGTTGGTTTTGTTGTCGTTGTCGTTGTTGTTGTTGTTGCTGAGTATTGCCAGAGAAGACCTGTGGAGCCTACTTGTGATATTTGACTTAATTCACTGTGAGGAGGGATGTATGTGCGGGTGCATATGTTGTGTTTGTTTGATTCTGTGATCTCATGGGCACAGATATATCAGAAATTCAAAGTCCCCCTCTGACTTGGGTTCCCTATGGATCTTGTTATCAAGAACAATTATTATTCAGGATAATCTCCTTAACTAAAATAAAGAGGACATTGAGATTAGATTAATACTAACAATTCCAACTGTGGCCACACCATCATAGACTTACATCAAGAAAGGACTATAGAATTATTCTCTAGGATTAAACTAATTAAAACAAAAATGAAATCACCGTGCTCTACACGATCTGGACTTTGCCTCTCCATCCAATCTTCTGTCGCTGTCATTTCTGACCACCTTGCTTACCACCCTGGAGCCATGTCCACCTCCCCCCATTGTCCACTGGTTATGAGCTCATTCCTGCCTTAGGACTCTCTGCCTAGAAAGTAGTCCAAATCCTCAGAAGTGTGGTTTATGTTTGACATTCAGGTGTTGCCATTCATGAACCCCTCTAGCAGCCAGAAGGTGTTTATCCAGCTTGACCCCCAAACCTATGTAGTACCTCAGTAACTTATGCTCATATCACCTTGTGCAATTTTTATATGAACACGTATAACTAATTTTATATTCTCTTTCTGTGGCCATATAGATAGAATTCAGTACTTACTTAGTGCTTGACTTGCTGTAGTTAGTTGCTCAGAAAATGGTGTGAATGGATTGATTTAGTTAGTAAAGAGGAAAAAAAAAAAAAACAAAACAAAACAGCTGGGCAGTCCTTAAACTAAACCTTGAAACTCAGCACTTTTCAACATAATATACATTTTAAAACATTTCTAAGAACAAAGAAAATGCATAAAATCACTCAGGTACACATAACCCTTGTAAAGCATTAGGAAAGGAAAAAAAAAAAGCAAAGAACAATGCTGATGAGATAGAATTGAACCGCAAGACAAACCATAATGCACTGTTAACCTCAGGAAACAAACCAAAGGTTGCTGGCGGGTGACTGGGGGAGAGATAGGGTGGCTGAGTTATGGACATTGGGGAGGGTATGTGCTATGGTTAGTGCTGTGAAGTGTGTAAGACAGATGATTCACAGTCCTGTACCCCTGAAGCATATAATACATTGTATATCAATTTTTAAAAAATCAGAATTTTTTGTTTGTTTAATTAAAAACTAAACTAATTGGAATAATATGGTATCATAGATGGGATCCTGGAATAGAAAAAGGACATTTGGCAAAAAACTAAGAAAGCATGAATTTTAGCTAATAATATAATGGTACAGGTTCATTGTTTTTGACAAATGTACTAGTACTAGTGTTAGATGTTACTCATAGGGGAAATCAGGTGTGGAGTATATGGGAACTCTCTACAATTTTTAAAATTTTTTTCTGTAAATCTAAAATAAAATTCAAAGAAAAGTTGATTATAAAAAAAAAAAGATAGAATTGAACATCAATCAGCTCACTGAGACCTGGTACCAGTATAACTTCAATTCTGTTATATTATCTCATTTTTAGTGTTCCCAACACACACTTCAGTGACTCACCACAGACCCCAAAACTGGGATCCCATGTGTCCTATTTTTAATTACATATTGATAATGCTCTGATCTTTACTTTATTCCACTGCTTCATTCACCAGCACCTAAATAAAATGAAAAGATTCCAACTTAGAATCAACTTCCCCAAAAGGAAATGGAGGGTTTCTAGCAATTTACACATGTAGGCTGCTTCCATAGAACAATATAGGAATTATATGTAAATCCACTCTTTCTTGTTAGTAAGAAAGTAGCAGGGGATTGGGTCAAGAAGCTATCTTTGTTTCACAAAGCGGAAAGGAAAGTAAGAGACAGTTGACTGAGCTAGAAATGATGTTCTCAGAGCATCATTTCTTGCAAGAAAGAATCAGTAGAAGAAAATTGGGATTTGCTTCTGTGTTGAATAATCTCTCATGGGTAATAAGAAGTCCTATAAGCAAAAAAACAATATCCATTTGAAGAGTTAAAAAAAAAAAACAACCCAACCAAAAAATATATATATGTATGTATATATGTATGTATATATATACATATATATGTATATATATATATATATATATGTAAGAATTAGAATTGGTGTTCTCAGTCTTACAAGTCTGCCTATCTTCTATAAATTCCACTTTTGCAGTTCTATAAAATCCACATTTGTCCAGTGTCATTTCCTATCATGTAATTCTGTGGTATCTTGATAAGCTATGCTGTAGGTCCTTGTGAAAGGGACATCTGTTTATTATATCTTTATGTCACAAACTACAGCTGAAGGTTTTACACAATTAAATCCTGATGGAGTTAATTATCATGTATCACTAATTGAGAGTACTTATGGCACTTTCTAGGATCTAAGTAGAAGGAAGAACTGTATCGAAGTATATGTTTACTCAAAATTCAATAAATTTGTTTTAAGCTTCCGTCGTGTGCTAGCAACAGTTGTAGGCGCTAGAGATAACAGCAGTGAAGGAAACACACAGAATCCCTGCCATTTTGGAACTCACACTGAACTTTGAAAAGAGAGACAAAAAACACAATAAATAAATAAACTATATAGTGTGTCAGCTCATCATAGAGTGATACAGCAGAGAAGAGGAAGGGACTGTCCTGGGGTGGTAGTTGTACTTCAGGGTCTATCTTTTTGTTTGTTTGTTTTAGCTGTGCAGATTTCTTTTATCATCATCCGAAAGAATACATGTATTTTCCTAACATGCTTAAAGAGATTAATAAAGCCTGTAAATCCTATGAATTATTGATGCAATAAGGCAAAGAGAAACCTTACTCACCACTTTTTGTGGGGTGTATCTGTCTGTGTGTTTTGGTACCTGGGGAAAAGTTACTTAAGCCTCAAGCATGTAGTGTTCTTTGAGGGGAAAAAGTGATCTATATTCTGACCAATACTACTTATCGCTTTTTATTTTTAAATGATTATACAAATCGTGGTATGTGTCAGTCACCATGATGCCAGCATTAAAGTATGACAAATAAGAGTTAACTCCTCAGAGCACCATTTTTCTGCCATTCTACCAAGAATTGCCCTTCATCTTCACCTTTTCTAATGGAGAAGAGTTTATTACCAGCAAAATACTCTAATCCAAGCCATAGAAAGATTGTATACCCATTATATATACTTAATGAACAATGGTTAATTAAAAAGGAAAGAAAAGAATTTTAAACATTGGGACAACAGGATAGCAATATATTTTACCAGTAGTATAAAGTGGAAGGGCTTCAAGGATTACATGTTCTGAACCACCCCTCTCTTTTTCTCTCTCTGTCATTCAAACAAGCAATAAAACAACTACATTGCAAAACCGTGTTGGTGCTTATAAATGTGAATTAATTAGGAATCAATAAAAATATTAAGTCTCAGAAGCACTGAGCCTTAATGGTTGGATTTGAAACTAACAGTAGATGTAGATTCAGTAGAAATGAATTTCCATCCAAAAATGCACAAGAGGGAAGAAGTATAAATAGAGATAAAACAGTAATTACCAAATAAAGAAAATCAGTGCAATTTTTAACTTCTCATTTTGGCCAGCTCTGTAATTTTGAATTATTACTCTATCCTTCTGGTTTTCTCTATTTTTGATCCAATCATTTGAAAATATTTTTATGAGACCAGGTCTACTTTAATTACTAGACTTAATTTGAGATTTATCACAGATGTAATTTGTGTGTACTTTTCTGTACTTATTTTAAGAACATCATTTTAGGATCATAGTCAAAGAAAATACTCAGCACATCTTGATTGTTTTTTCCTCTTTGGATTTATTTCCTTAGCATCATTTTTCTTTTCTTAGGGGAAAAAGAAGAGTCTTTATATACAGTAATACTTTTAAACTTATTTTCCAACAGCTGTGTATGTATTATTCTTCCTTTTGAATGAACATATTCCCATTCAACTCAAAATAATCAATTATTTTTCCAAACTAACTAGCAGACAGAGTTTTATGTAAGGATATAAGCAAAATTAGAGAAATAACGCAGTAGAGCCAGAATATTTTCAGAAAACTACTGACTAAAAGGACTAAAATTGTACTGGAATAAAAATAATTCTTAATTTGAATTCAGAATTTCATAATAAAATTTTGAAAGCGTATGTCTTCGTTTCATAACCTGCACAACTATTAATCTCAGAGGGATGAACTTTTTTTTCCCCAGTGGTTACAGGCAGAGTGATCTGTCTTCAACTCAATATTTTTGTCAGCAATCCAGCTTTTCATGATCATAGCTAGTCTGCATGTTCTTTTTCCTTTTCTAGATGGTAGTGATGCTAGCATTTCTAAATCTCCCCATACAATTATTTAGAGCTCTAAATATTTGGGAAGAAACTCTGTAAACAACTCAGTAGCCCATTAATTACTTCCTTCAAGAAATTAGTAAATCCAACATCTAAAAACAGGACAGTACTTTAGAATCTCACACCAGCATCATTTTGGAATAAAAAAAAAAAAAAAAGTCAGGCTTAAATCCTGGATCTCTCAAGAAGAAAGGCAGGGGGTATATTTTGTGAGATTATTGTTTACTAAAACTGAGTAGTTCTGTCACTCACTTAAATTTTATGGTCCTAAATTCTTGGGGAAATAGAACATTGTCAAATTTTCCCACTCTAAGAGTACTTCATACTGCACAGTGTCTTGACAGGAAAATAGGAAACAGTGTTACGAAGGTCACTGAAAGTCACTCTGCTATCATTGAAAAGTTTACTCTTTGTTAGCAATGACATGCAGCTACTCCAGATTTCTTGCTAACTGTGCTTTCAAAGGATGGACAATAAATACCTTTCAGGTTAGTTTAAAATGCTCAAGCAATCTCCAGAAGAATGGTTGGCGTGTTGACACAGGTAAACCTTACAGCTTCCTAAGAAGCTGTTCTCAAAGGACATCTCTGGTCAGATGTCACAGCCCAAGAAGTTGGTGACAACCACAGGGCTCCAGACCCTTTCAGAAAGCCAACCCAATAACAGGAATTTGTACGTGTAATTCCTGGGAACTAAGGTGTAAACCACTTGGCTTCACATCATTGAGCCTTCAGTTGCTTTGATGTACAAAAAGAAAGCAGATTAACAAAATGGGTCAAAGAAGCGCCATTCCTTTTGAGATTTGAGTAGCCAAACAGTAGTCTGTATGTTGGCATGGAAATGCATATACACATTCAGATATAGTTTTACTTGCAGATGGATAAGATTTTATAGATGATATAGATGTGGACATATATGCATGTAGATATAGGTACAGATATATACACACGACTCTTTATATGGGAGTAGGAAAGAGCCGTAATTCCATGTGCATGGTTGGGAAAGAACAGCTCAGAAGCATTGGTAGACTTCACATATTTTATTTGCAAAGGTGAATCATTCTAAAATTAACATGACAATAAAGATTGCCTATGCTAAGAAAGAAAATCTGTGACGAAATTAGAAACTGACACATCCCGGCTCAGAATAGCAACTTTAAGGTCAATAAACCCAATTCTTTTTCCAAGATTCCTTACTTTTACTTCTTCTTTTTTTCCCTCAAGGAGGGGTGCGGGGAGCAGAGGGAGA
Organism: Enhydra lutris kenyoni; assembly: GCF_002288905.1. NCBI lineage: Eukaryota > Metazoa > Chordata > Mammalia > Carnivora > Mustelidae > Enhydra > Enhydra lutris. The sequence goes on from NW_019154095.1 coordinate 10,401,641, forward strand.
GGGAGAGAGAAACTGAGGCAGACTCAGCACCAAGCACAGAGCCCATGTGGAGCTTGATCTCACAACCCTGAGGTCATGACCTGAGCTAAAACCAAGAGCTGATGGCTCAACCAACTGCGCCACCCAGGCACCCCTACTTTTAGTTCTTGATTGCAAATGTAGCTTGCTTACTGATTTGCTGTTCATTATGGTTTTAATGAACACCGAGAGATCCATCATAAAAGGCAGCCATTAGGCAGGTGTCAAATATTGATATGATGTTACCAAGTATGCAAGAATTTTGTCACTTTGCTTTTAGTTTATCAACGGGGAATGTATTTTATTTCTCTTACAGTTTGCTTCATTTGGGTCATTTCCATAGTTAGGGAGCTACTTTATAGGAAAATTAATAATAATGTGAATTGTTAGTCCTGAAATATTTTAGCCACAAACATAGAAATACATTAATAATGAATTTAAATTAAAAATGCTATTATAATTTTTATAATAACTCATCAGTCCCTTTTCATCATACAATAGTGATAAGCTAAGGAATCACGTTTTCTTTATAATTCTAATAAGGGCATATTTTAGATTAGTGTATTATTTAAATGTGTAAACTGCAAATTGACAACATCTGGTACTTTAATACAAGATGATATGGCACTGATTGTAAGATCAAGGTTACTGAATTTGACACAGGTTCTTTATGCATTACAAAAATAGCAATAATTAATTCAAAGCTGCAACTGACTACATTTTGATGCCCTTTGAACTTTGAAATGAGAAGATCTGTTGTATCTTCCTAACTAGTACACAGAAGTAACAAAGAAATGAATTCTAGAAATGAAGATGTATTTAAAAATGAAAATGACTACATAATTTAATACATTTAACATTAATAACAAAATGTTTTAAGCGGTCATTGAGATATATTATTGACTATTTCACTGCAAGCCACGATATTCTATTAAAATTACTTTATTGTGGGTTGCCTGGGTGGTGCAGTGAGTAAGTGTCTGACTTTGGCTCAGGTTATGCTCCCAGCGTCTTGGGATGAGCCCCGTTGCAGGGAGCCTTCTTTCCCCTCTTCAGCTCCCCCCCTGCTTGTGTTCCCTCTCTCGCTCCCTCTGTCAAATAAGTAAATAGTCTTTTTAAAAATTATTTTATTGTGAGCTGTTTATTGAATGAAGTTCAAACAATATAAGTTATTTGAAAGAGACAATTTATATAACATTAGGCAATGAAACAAACACAAATATATTGTATAGGTATAACTGGAAATTCATATTAGAAAGTTCTCTCTATATATCAAATGATTTCTTCAAAAGTTTCAAAAATAAGACATAATCAGTTTTAAAAAGTTTAATTCAGAATAAAGTAGTAATACATAATGAAGTTTACTCAGTAGTAAGTATTCTGTATGTAGGTGAGAAAATGCTCAATATACATTTTTTTACATTTAGCACATTATAAACATGACATTTTGTTACTGAGAGATAAAAAATATATACTTAACCTTTTTTATCTACTTAAAGTGAGTGTAAAAAAAAAAAGCAAAGCTGACAACTGCAATGAAAACAGAAAATCATTAAGCTAACATTAAGAAATCAAGTTTTGTATCCAGTGAAGATTCATTACTCCATTCAAGAATACCCTGAAAGAATATATAATGGGGTTTGGTGTTTTTTTTTGCATTTCTGAAATGTTTTTTTAAAATATATTCCTAAAAGCTTTATAAATAGCAAGGAAATTTATATAAATGACTATCAATAAGACAATGAATATAGAATTTCATAGTCTTTTTTTTAAAAGATTTTATTTATTTATTTGACAGAGAGAGATCACAAGTAGATGGAGAGGCAGGCAGAGAGAGAGAGAGGGAAGCAGGATCTCAGCCGAGCAGAGAACCGGATGCGGGACTCGATCCCAGGACCCCAAGATCACGACCCGAGCTGAAGGCAGCGGCCCAACCCACTGAGCCACCCAGGTGCCCAGAATTTCATAGTCTTAAAATATTTTTTAGAAGTATGAGACTCGTAGGTCATTTGAGAAAGTAACATCATCTCTCATGCTTAGAGAAGTACATCAGGAGTCATGAATTTTAATCCCAATTTCTATCATCTATGAAATGCCCTCAGACAAACCTCTTTAACTTTTGTTTCTACATAGGAAAAAAATAAAGGTAGTAATATTTGCTTCTTCTCAAACAAAAATTTTCCAAAAATTCATGAGCTATTTAAAAAAAAAAAGATTTCAAAATCCTAAGGAAAAAGTTGTGCTATTTATAACTATAAAATATTATTTCAAATATCAACTATGAATCTTCACTTGTTATGAATTTTAAAATTAATCTCAAAAGAAAAGAGTTTTAGGCAGGGAATTTTTTCTTGGTTAAAATGTCATGAGCTTGGCAAAAGATTTAGTGTTTTAGGGAAGGACCCCTATCAGAATAAATTTTCAGAATTGAAACTTTCTGAATGTCTCTAGGCATTTTAAATAATATAAAAATGTCAGTATCTCAGTATTGTGAATTTTTATCCCAACACAAAGACAGACTCTGTCACAGAGGATGACATTAACACTAAGAAGGGATAGGTCATCTCCCATGAGCTTTGGGTTTTTCTTCTTCCTCCTGACTTCATTCCACTTTATTCGAAGTGAGCGCATATTCCCAGGAAGGCCCTCAATTGAATCTAAAATTGTAGATCAGAGACAGATATTGAATGCTCAGGTATGGGTAAGAAGGTAGAGAGCAAGAGGCAACAAGGTATAGATTAATATATTTCACTTATTCTTCAATGTACTTCATATAACTGCAAATCTCTTAAAGGGAATTTTTAATGTTTTTCATTGAAGAAACTGAAGCAAATGATGCTTAAGTAAATTATTGAGGATCACAGAGATAATGGTAAAGTTGTTATTCACTAACAACTCACTGGCTTTAAATTCCTTTTACTTTTAAAGCACAAACTAGGAAATAGACGAAGCCTCCTAAGAGCAGAATGTTTCATTTGTAGGTAGTAATGATTTAGTTAACTACCAGAGATAAAATCTTTCATTCAACAAAAAGAAAAGAAAAAAATATATATATATATATATACTGTGCTCCTACCTCTATTCACTCTATTTCTAAAGCATTCTTGGCCAACTCTTTCTATCTACTATGTTTCTGAAGCAGATCTGCTCCTTTGCATCCTTGACAATGACTTCCACCAACAGGAGCAGATGCCCTGGTAACATTTTCCCTATCTGCCTAAGGCAGATAGTCTGAAACTGCAAACATGTCCAAAGAGAAAATTACACAGAGACATGAGCTAAACTCTATAATACAATTCTGAAACTTATTTATGTGTTCAAATTTAACTAAACATGAAAATTGTGTGGGCAATACCTAGGTGATTTGTCTGGAAGGAGTTGGTTTAAAAAAAAAAAAAGTACAGTTAGGGGTCACTGGGTGGCTCAGAGCTCTGACCTTTGGCTCAGGTCCTGATCTCAGGGTCCTAGGATTGAGCCCCTTTGTTGGGCTTGCTGCTCAGCGAGGAGTCTGCTTCTCCCTCTCCCTCTGCCTTCCCCCCAGCTCATGTTGTCTCTCTCTCAAATAAATAAAATGCTTAAAAACAAATAAATAAATTTTAAAAATACAATTAGTTCTGTATTTATCAATGAAAGAACCATGTTGGGTTTTAAGAGCTCTATTGCACCACAATGTGAATATACTTAACAACACTGATTTGTACACTTAAAAATGGTCGAGATGTATGGTGTAATGGAATGGTCCAGTTTCATTCTTCGATATGTAGCTGTCCAATCTTCTCAGCACCATTTATTGAAGAGACTGTCTTTTTTCCACTGGATATTTTTTCCTGATTTTTCAAAGATTAGTTGACCATAGAGTTGAGAGTCCATATTTGGGCTCTTTATTCTATTCCATTGGTCTTTGTGTCTGTTTTTGTGCCAATACCATGCCGTCTTGGTAATTACAGCTTTGTAATATAGCTTGAAGTCAGGCAATGTGATGCCCCCAGCTTTTTCTTTTTCATCATTTCCTTGGCGATTTCGGGTCTTTTCTGCTTCCATACAAGTTTTAGGATTGTTTGATCCATGGATTGTTTGTTTTTAGGATTGTTTGAAAAATGCTGAATGTTTATTCCTCCAATCCATGAGTATGGAATGTTTTTCCATCTTTTTGTGTTTTCCTCAATGTCTTTCATAAGTGTTCTGTAGTTCCTAGAGTATAGATCCTTTATCTCTTTGGTTAGGTTTATTCCTAGGTATCTTGTGGTTTTTGTTGCTGTTGTAAATGGAATCAATTCCTTAATTTCACTTTCTACAGTGACATTGTTAGTGTATAGAAAAGTAACTGATTTCCATGCATTGATTTTGTATTCTGCCACATTGCTGAATTGCTATATGAGTTCTAGTAATTTGGGAGTAGAGTCTTTTGGATTTTCTACATAAAGTATCCTGTCATTTGTGAAAGGAGAAAGTTTGACTTCTTCTTTGCCAATTTAGATGTCTTTTATTTCTTTTCGTTGTCTGATTGCTGAGGCTAGGACTTCGACCATTATGTTGAACAAAACTGGTGAGACTGGGCATCCCTGTCATGTTCCTGACCTTAAGGGAAAAGCTCTTTAGAGCTTTTCCTCATTGATAATGATATTCACAGTGGGCTTTTCATAGATGGTTTTTATGAGGAGTGTTCTCTCTATCCCTATACTCTGAAGAGTTTTAATCAGGTATGGATGTTGTATTTTGTCGAATGCTTTTTCTACATCAGTTGAGAGCATCATATGGTTCTTATCTTTTCTTTTATTAATGTGCTCTGACCCATTGACTGATTTGCAAATGTTGAACCACACTTGCATCCCAGGAATAAATCCAACTTGGTCGTGGTGAATAATCCTTTTAATGTATTTTTGGGTCCTGTTGGCTAGGATCTTGTTGAGTATTTTCGCATCCATGTTCATCAGGGATATTGGTCTGTAATTCTCCTTTTTGATGGAATCTTTGCCTTGTTTTGGGATCAGGGTAATGCTAACCTCATAGGAGTTTGGAAGTTTTCCTTCTGTTTCTATTTTTTTAAATAGCTTCAGTAGAATAGGTATTATTTCTTCTTTAACTGTTTGATTGAGTTCCCCCTGGGAAGCCACCTGGCCCTGGGCTTTTGCTTTTTGGAAGATTTTTGATGACTCTTTCAATTCCGTTAATGGTTATTGGTCTATTCAGATAAACTCAAAATGGTTGAAAGACATCAATGTGAGACAGGAATCTATCAAAATACTAGAGTAGAGCATAGTCAGTAATCTCTTCAACATTGGGCATAACAACTTCTTTCAAGACACATCTTAAAGGCAAGGGAAACAAAAGCAAATATGAACTTTTGGGACTTCATCAACACAAACAGCTTCTGCACAGCAAAGGGAAAAGTCAACAAAACTAAGAGGCAACCCATGGAAAGGGAGAAGATATTTGCAAATGACATTACAGATAAAGGGCTGATATCCAAAATCTATAAAGAACTTCTCAAACTCAATGCTCAAAAAACAAATAATCCTGTCAAAAAATGGGCAGAAGACATGAAGAGACACTTCTCCAAAGAAGACACCAAATGGCTAACAGACATATGAAAAAATGCTCAAACCACTAGCCATCAGGAAAATACAAATCAAAACCACATTGAGATACCACCTTACACCAGTTAAAATGGCCAAAATTAACAAAACCGGAAACAACAAATGGGAACCCTCATACACGGTTCATGGGAATGCAAGCTGGTACAGTCACTCTGGAAAACAATATGGAGATTCCTCAAGATATTAAAAATAGAGCTACCCTATGACCCAGCAATTGCACTACTAGATATTTACCCCAAAGATACAGATGTAGTGAAAAGAAGGGACACCTGCACCCCAATGTTCATAGCAGCAACATCCATAATAGCAAAACTGTGAAAGAGCCGCGATGCCCTTCAACAGATGAATGGATAAAGAAGATGTGTCCATATACACAATGGAATATTACTCAGCCATCAGAAAGGATGAATACCCACCATTTGTATCAATGTGAATGGAACTGGAAAGGATTATGCTAAGTGAAGTAAGTCAAACAGAGAAAGACAATTATCAAATAGTTTCACTCATATGTGGAACGTAAGGAATAGTATGGAGGACCACAGAATAAGGGAGGGAATTCTGAAGGGGGAGAAATCAGAGAGAGAGATGAACCATGAGACACTATGGACTCCAGGAGCCAAACTGAGGGTTACAGAATGGAGGGGGATGGGGGATTGGGTATCCGGGTGATGGGTATTGAGGAGGGCACATGTTGTGATGAGCACTTGGTGTTATACGTGACTAATAAATCATTGAACACTACATCAAAAACTAATGATGTACTATACAGTGGCTAAATGAACATAAAAAGAAGAATAAAGAAAGAAATTTCATAATGGTGAGGAGGTCAGTCTTCCATTAAATTTTTCATAAGATCAGGAGAGTTGGGGAGGAAGTGATGAGTATTTTCATTGTCTTGATTGGTGTGGTAATTTCATGGGTATATATATTTGTCAAAACATATATTTGTCACATTAAATATGTGTAATTTATTGTAAGCCTATTAATTATTTCTCAGTAAGCCTTTTTAAAAACTTTCTATGTTCTTCCAAAGTTATTGCAAATGTTACTAAAAGCAAAACAAAGTGAAGAATATTTTTTAATCCACATATGAGGTTATCCAGTTTGTTAGAACCCAGAAAAAGATAACCATGCTTTTTCTACATTCATTTATAAAAACAAAAAAAGCAAATTCTTTGCAGTGCAAAATCTTAGCCATTATTAAGCAAAGTCAGGTTCAATATATTATATAAATCCAGGGAAAGACTTTATATTTCAGATTTTTACTTTGATCTGTAACATACAGTACCTGTATTATTTTATTGCTTATCTTCATGGTATAGTATTGTGGTTAAGAAGAAAAATCTAGACAAAAATCTGAATACAAATCTTAAACCTACCAGTAAACTTAAATATGTTTTCCTCACATGTAAATTGAGCAGTAACAGTATATAAATGCTTTTTCTGAAGATTGAGTTGATCCACACAACTTAAATGAGTTTCTGGCACATTGTAGATGGCTAAAAAAGTAAGTTAAAATTGTTAATATCAGAGAGTTTTACTTTGTATTCATCCTGTTTATTCAAATTTCATTGCTTATATAATTAGTTAAAACAATTATTCATATTCTGCTAATCTTCTGTAATCACTTTCATTTATTATTTTGAAAAGCAGGTATAAATTTTGAGAAATGTAATTTAAAATGTTAACTAATTTACGGTAGCTTTTCAGTGAATTAAATGCTAAGATCTGTCATCAAATATTTTTATTAGGGCAGAAACATTACTTATGGCTAAATATCATTCTATGTCAAGACACAAAATAAAATATGAAACATCTTTAAAATTTTATATACACTAAATATAAATAAATAAGATTATTCTTTGATTTATTTTCTAAAATTAGAATATGCATTTGTTCACTTCTATATCTTTGACATTTTGTACATGACATTTTTATTTTATTTTTTATTTTATTAAAAAACAGAAAAACAATAATGTTGGCAATTATTAATGCTTCAGTAGCATTTATTAGTTGCAGGCACTAATTTACATTTTTAAAAATTTATTTATTTGACAGAGAGAAAGAGCACAGTTGGGGGAGAGGCAGAGGGAAGAAACAGACTCCCCGCTGAGCAGGGAGCCTGATGTGGGGCTCCATCCCAGGACCCTGGGATCAGGACTGGAGCAGAAGGCAGACGCTTAACAGACTGAGCCACCCAGGTGCCCCTACATTCTTTACATATATTTACTAATTTAATCTTTGTAACAAACCTGAGAGTTATGTATGTTATTGTCCCCACTTTACACAAAGGATCCTGAGAGGCAAGTAGGTTGAAGAAGACATCTAAGATCACATAGCTAGGAAGGGTTAGGATTTGACAAATCATCCTCACACATCATTACTTCCAGACATTTCTTCACACACCTTGCCACAGAGTATACTATGCTTTGCCACAGTCCATCTGTCCATATACTTGTCTAGCTATCTGTTTCAGTATCTCTATCAACATTTCACTCATTATTATTTCAAACCATTAAATTCAGTAACTGTCGACAATATTCTTGACAGTATATGAACATATCTGTGTTTATCTGTGTTAATTATCATGAATAAACACAGATATGTTCATATACTAGCATTTTCACATTTGAATATGGGGGTAAATGTGTGCAATGTGTAAAGACACAAGCATTAGTACAATTTTGGCAATAAGAAAATGAGTGCACAACCCATCTCCTCACGCTGCGTTTAATGATGTTGACACTGGCATAGATCTCCATTAGGTGGTGATTTTTTAAATGAATAAAATGTTGGTGTTGAGGTTGTTCCCTGTTTGAAGTAAAGTATATGTTCTTAGAACAAAATGCTTAGCAGTTCCAAAATGCCTTATGTAAGGCTTATTTCTCACTGCCTATGTCATAAATATTTAAGTATTCCTTGTGAATAAAAATAACATTTTTGTTTAATTCTATGGATTTCTTAAATGTTACCTTTCTTTGATAAAGCTCAAGTTGAGGAAAGTTCATTTGACCTATACATGTCCAGGAAAGATGTTTATGGGAGAAAAAAAAAAAACCCTCTGAGATAGGAATATTATCGTATGAGGTATGTGTGAATTATTTGATAATGTACATTTGAATAAATGGAAAAACCTGAAAAAAGTGAAGGGAAGTAAAAATTATTATCTCCAGCTTTTTGCACTGCTTCTGATAAGGAAAAAAAAAAAGACTATAAAAAACTACTCTACAAATATAATAAAAGTTGATATAACAAATTTTAAAACCTAACTTATTTTCGAACAAATTTTAAATAACAGTTTATAGGCAAAACTACTTTAGTGATTCCCAAACTGGTACCCTGGGATGTTGCGCTGAATTGAAGGGACACTGTGGCTATATTTTCAATTTTTGAGGGAAACAACAGCATTTTTTGACACAAAGGACTATTGTTATAGCTGTGTACTTAACTACTTATTCAGTAGAATTATTAAGTATTTATTTTGGCTAACGGATGCTTTGAAAAATTATCAAAATGCTAAGAGTACTGTGGACCAAGGAAATAGGAAGACCTTTGTTTTAGAAACTTCTTATATTTTGTTCTAAACTTTAGGTATAATGGAAATTATAGGGCTAATTTGCTTTGAGATTGCTAAACCAGAATCTGGCCCATGTATAGTGAGAATTCATCTAAAGGTAACATGAATTTTAATATGCTGTCCCAATCACCATGCTCTACTTCCCAAACAGGTCTGTATCATTAGAAAAAAAGAAAAAAGAAATTAATTGGCTCCTTCCACAGTCTGTTTATTCTCTGTCAACAAAGGGTAAGAGATCAGAAATCACTTTTTAACATTTTGCTTGTGCATGGTATTTATTAAAAATTCTCCCTCAATAGCTTCTAGTATCTTTCTAAACTAATCTCTTTTGACATTTTTTGTTTGTTTTTCCTATATGTTTCTACCATGCATTTATCCAGATGTTTTGGTTTGCATTAGTAGCTAGACTTTCCAAGAGAAAATATTTCTTACAGAGCATATTGTCATATTTAGCACTAGAGAAATAAACCAACCAACTCTGTGACAAAGCATAGCAGCTAGAGTAATATACCCTGTCAATGAAATTAAAAAATCACTGTATTATCCAACTCATCTCTAATTACAAAGATTTCTTCTGAGAACCTAATGTTTCTTAGAGAACTATCATCTCCTCTTGTATTTTCAATAAATCTCAGATGTATCTTTAGCTGCATATAATTATGTGACTTCTTAAAGTGTTTGAAACAGAATCCAGATGAACTGAGTCTCTTAAAGCATCATGATAGAAGAGCGAAGTGCTAAGAGGGTCCCATATGGTACCTACCATGACAACCACAATCTTTTAATGCTGAAATCCAGCTTTTTGAGACTAGCTACTTTTCAGTTCCATGGGGTGAAACTCAATTTGTATCACTGGCTGCTGTGCTGTGAAGGAGAATTTCAATGCTTTATTGAGTCCTAAGTGTTTTTGTTACTTTGTTTGCTTGTTTGCAGAATAATCTTTAGACTGACATAATGACACAAGCCATAAGATTTCCTGAATTGAAATTTTTGCTTCCCTCTGGAAATGATGAGACTGAGAGAAAAAAAAATAGGGTAAAATGAATACCAAACAGCCAGGGACTCTCTGCAATTAAGGATACACAGGCTATTACTGCAGAGTATGAATGGTATATCCAAAAAGAGATTTAAAAGTCCTGTCTTGAAATTGTGGAAGAAAATGCTGCTATTTAGTGAAACTATAAATCCCTTAAGAGAGAGAACTGAAAAGTAAATGTCCTAGGAAGGATGGACAATTTCTGAGCGTTAACCTAATTTTAAAATAATAATGCAGTTATTTGAAAGAAACAGAAAAAAATTACCAGAAATCAGAAATAAGAAAATATTAAGATAAAAACTTACTGTCAGATCCCATTTTTTAAGAAGTTAACATAGATAAATAAATCCACATATACATGAATAAATGTTGAAATTTTAATATCTTAATATAAGGAGCTCAAACATACATATGGTGGTTGTGTTTGATTTTTAGGGATGGTATATAGAAGAAACAAAGCATTTACTTTATAATTTACTCTTTGCTATTCTTTGGATTTTTTTTTTAAACTTTATTTCAGAGAGGGAGAGAGAGAATACACAACTGGGAGAGGGGGAGGGAGAGAGGACACGGACTCCCCACTGAGTGTGTAGCCTGAAGTAGGGTGCAATCTCAGGACCCTAAGATCTTGACCCTGAGATCATGACTTGAGCTATAACCAAGAGTTGAACCCTTTAACCAACTGAGCCACCCAGGCACCCCTATTATTTGACATTTTTTGAAGATGAATAATGGTTTTAATGTCTACAGATTTTTAGGACCATTTGATTTTGATTCATCTATGTATCCACTTTAATCGTTACTTTATCTAAAATAACCACATGTATCAAAATCATAACATCCCATAAAAAAATCTAGTGGAATCAATTTCATAAAACTTTCTTTCAAAATTTATGCAATTGTTGTAAAATCTATGTGCATATGTACTTATACAAAAAATATCATATTTTTTTCAAGTATGTTTGCCTTATAAAGTAATCCTTTTTCTCTATTTCATGCTTTCTTTTTTTTTAATTTAAATTCAATTAGCCAACATGTAACACATCATTAGTTTTTGGTATGATGTATAATAATGATTCATTCAATAATGATCCGTTAGTTGCAAATAACACCCAGTGCTCATCACAGCACATGCCCTCCTTAATGCCCATCACCAAGTTACCACATCCCTCCACCCCCTTCCCTTTCTGCAACTCTCAATTGGTTTCTCAGAGTCAAGAGTCTCCTGTGGTTTGCCTCCCTCTCCGGTTTCTTCCCCTTCAGTTTTCCCTCCCTTCCCCTATTGTCCTCTGCACTATACCTTGTGTTCCACATATGAGTGAAACTGTGTGATAATTGTCTTTCTCTGAATGTCTTATTTCACTTACCATAATATCCTCTAGTTCCATCCATGTTGATGTAAATGATGGGTATTCATCTATTCTGATGGCTGAGTAATATTACATTGTATATATGAGTCACATCTATATTCATTCATCTGTTGAAAGACATCTCATCTCCTTCTACACTTGGGTTATTGTGGGCATTGCTGCTGTGAATATTGGGGTGCAGGTGCCCCTTGTTTTCATTACATTTGTATCTTTGGGGTAAATACCTAATAGTGCAGTTGCAGGGTTGTAGGGTAGCTCTATTTTTAATATCTTGAAGAACCTCCATACTGTTTTCCTGAGTGGCTGTATCGGCTTGCATTCCCACCAACCATGTAAGAGGGTTCCTGTTTCTCCACATCCTCACCAACATTTGTTCCCTGTCTTGTTAATTTTGGCTGTTCTAACTGGTGTGAGGTGTTATCTCATTGTGGTTTTGATTTGTATTTACCTGATGGCTAGTGATGTCAAACATTTTTTCATGTGTCTGTTAGCCATTTTGTGTGTCTTCTTTGGAGAAGTGTTTATTTCCTCTGCCCATTTCTTGACTGGATTATTTTTTGGGGGGGGGTATTAAGTGCTTTCTAACTGAATTCTATTTATTCTAAATTTTATTCTAAAATTATATATATATATTATATATTTATATACATATATGTATATATATGTATTTTATTTACTATTTTATCACTTGAGTTCTAATTTTATTTACTGCTATTTTTCATTCTATTTCTTACTGACTACGAGCTTCTATTAGCCCAGTTTTAGAATTTATGTCTTCTAATTGGAGAATTTAGCCCATCATATTCACTTTTATAATTGATATATTTTTATTTCATTATCATATTTATTTTCTTAATGCTACATGTATTTATTTTATTTTCTCCATTGTACTTATTTGTTATTCTTGTATACTATTCATTCTTCTTGTTTGCTTTAGTTTAATAAAATTTATGCTTAAGTAAAAGTTGTCTACTAGTGCCAAGGAATAAATAAGTCTGATTATTTTTATTTTTATTCTTATTTCTTATTTGAAGCAAGAAAATGTCCACCCTTAGTCCACTAATAATCTTCACCCTTCCCAGTCATACCCTTATAAATGTAATACAATTTTGAAGTTTAATATTTAAAGAAATGAATATTATTTATTTTCCAGAAATTATTATTTACCTTCAGTACATTATTGTTAAGTCTTAATCATAACAAGCATGACACTTTACTTCTTTACTACTATGAAATTTCATTCTTGAGTCCTGGGTTTTGATTAGTTTCTTAAAGATTAATCTTTGTCCCATTGATAAAACCTCTCTCATTGACAAGATCACCTGTAGAAAATGGCAGTTCCCAGAGGGCTAACTATACCTTCAACTCTTTTTCACCCCAGAAAGCATAATGAAAATACAAATTATTATAGTAATGTCAGAATGACTGTAAGTTACTTCTATTGTTGTTGTTTTGAGCCTTGGAATTATAAACACCCTACTGTATCTAATGATGCTGTTTTTCATTGATTCTGTTTAAAATTTGATGAACAATTTTGGTTAATTGCATATTTATTCTCTGTTTACCTTCCTCCTTCTCCCTTCTCTCTCATTTCTCTCTGTCCTTTCTCTCCCCATCATTATTCTTCTCTCTGATATATCCATATATTTCCTTCATATTTTGAATTTCTGATGTTTGTTGTTTATAAGAAACCAAAGAAAAATTTCTTTTTCTCAAGCCAACAGTATTTCTTACAACCTGCAAATGAATATTAATTATTTTTCTGCTTCAATTTTTTCCTTATTTCTGTTATCTCAGTGTTAATGTTAGCCTCTACAAAAAAAAAAAATCATCCTTTTGTTTTGGTTTTCTGCTATTATTTTATAGAAATCACTCTTATTTGCATCTTTCTCTGAAGAAATCAGGCAGATTTTAGTCTTTATTTTTCTGATTCTGTTAGTAGGTCATTTTAAATGTTGTGCTCCTTTGTGTCTACCCAGCACTAGCATTTGGTGCATATATAAGATGGCCCGAAGCCATTAATATTGCTTTCTGCTTTCAGGAATATCTGCTTCCTCCCCCATAGAACAAAACTCCAGGTCATTTAGATGGGACTACACCTCACTTTCAATGTGACACTTAACACATTTCTACGTAATACAAGTGTTCTGGGAAATTTTTGGTATATTCTTTCTCTCTCAGGTAATCTGACATAACTAGAGAGTTGGAGTGTTTCTCTGAATAGGTTACACTCTAGTTTTAAAAGCTATACACACATCCCAAATCTCCTATATTCCCTGTTTGATATTTTCCTGCTTGAAGTTTGGGAGTTGAGAATAAAATAGAAATAGTTCCTTCTTTTTTTTTTTTTTTTTACAGTCAAGCTTTGGTTTGTCCACACTTGTATTTGGATCATACCTACTGATTTTTCTTGTCAATAAAGTGAACTTTGCTAGCATCTTCATCGAGGTACTGTGGTATAGTAAAGAGCACAAAATTTGAATCAATGAGACTTGGGTTCTAGAGTTGGCTCTGAATATATTTGCTTTATGACTTTGGACCTTAATGACCCTCAATTTATTCTTTTTCTCTCTCATAAAAATGTGTATTTTTATACTAGAAAATCATGTAAGCACTTTGGGAATTAACACTCAATCTTAGCTATTGTTAACTGACACTGGTTATACAATGTGCATCTTGTTGTATATTTTAATAGAACATTTAATGGAACATATGCCTAGTGGATCACCATTTTAAGAGAAGAGCGAGGAGTCTTGTATAATGGCATGCTTTAATTTATTTCAGTGTCATAATGTTTTATCATGGTCAAATGAAATAATTTTTAAGTGGTCAGATAAATTCAGTCAAGTATGAGTTTATGAGTTGAGTTTTCTCCTTAAAGAACTGAATGAATGAATGAATGTGATATATGTATATTTTTTAAAAGATTTTATTTATTTGACAGAGAGAGAGAGACATCCAAAGAAGGAACACAAGCAGGGGGAGTGGGAGAGGGAGAGGGAGAAGCAGGCTTCCCACAGAGGAGGGAGCCCAACATGGGGATTGATCCCAGGACCCTGAGATCATGACCTGAGCCAAGGCAGATGCTGAACAACTGAACCACCCAGGCACTCCAATGTGATATATTTTTAACAATCTTGTATAAACATTAACTTTCATGAATATGTATTTATTGGAATTATGATTAATATAATATTGGGTTATCAACAGGAGGAAATAAATGTAGAAGATTCAGACATATGAGTACATACTATATTCCACCTCCAGTAGTTTGAATTGTGGGTGTATATATGTGTAGGTGTTAATGTGTGTGTGGGGGGGGTGTATCTATATGTATTTATGTTATATATAGATATAGTATATACATGGCAAACATTCAGTATATATAGTGGGGGAAAGCTGAGAAAGGAATTGTAAAAAGTTTACGTTTTTGAAAATGAAGGATACTGAGAGAAATTAATTAAAATATATATTGCTTTTCAGGAGAAAAGCAACAGTAAATGCCTTAACTTGAATATAACTCAATATGCGTGAAGGCTTTGTGGGTGCAGGTAATGTGAAGACAAGCATGTGAAATCATGTTTTTTACACATTATATTTGTAGAGGTTTTATTTTTACAATTGGGTAAGTCAGTTATGATTATTACAGCTTATTGTTATATTTGCCAGAGTTGACATTGTACTAGATTATAATGGAATTAGTTTCCTCCAAGCTTTATGGTTGAAATCTCAGTAGCCATTACAGATATATACTGAGCCTTTTTCGATTGTTGATGAAGAAACCATGTGGGTTGTATCATCACAATCAGTGATAAATATGAAATATGGTAATAATAAATTTTATTTTTTACTAAAAATTAATTCTTTATTAAAATAACTAATGTGCATATGCATATATGCATGTGTGTATGCATACAAATGCATGTGCATAGTAATGTCGACTAGCTTTTGTCTAAATATTAAGAACATGTGGACGTCCCAGTGAAGAAACATCCAGGGACATACTTCTTGTCCCAGTCCCAGATTCTATAAAGGTAAACTCTCTGGGGCTGAGTGGGGGAAGGAGGAAAGTTTATTGAAGGAGGAACTGTCTGAGGGAGCATAGGATTTCTAGACATGGAAAAAGGAGAAATAATCATTTCTTGGGGATCAGTAAATATTTTTTCCATCCGAAGAAAGAGCAAGACAAATATAACGAATTCCAACTCTCAGAAGATAACAAAAAGGGAATTATCGGGTCATTTCTTATACAACATACTGCTCAAGTTACCATAGAATCATTTCAGCCTTTCCAAAATAATTTTTTTTAAGATTGTATTTATTTATTTATTTATTTGGGGGGCGGGAGAGGGAGATGGAGAGAGAAATGTCCAGCAGACCCATCCCTGAGCCTGGAGCTTGATAAGGGGCTCGATTCCAGGACCCTGACATCATGAACTGAGCCAAAATCAACAGTCAGATGCCTGGCTGACCCACCCAGGCACCCCCCAAATACAGTTTTATTTTAAATTTCGAATAAAAAAAAACATATTGAAGGCACATGATGTATTTTTTTATTAGCTATCCAGGTGTTCCAAATCTCTTTTATTTGAAATTTAAAAAAATACATTAAGATGAACACTGTAATAAGAGTTTTGTATTAAGTACACCCTGATTGTATGATGTAATATTGCATTTCTTCAACCCAGATACCTATACACAGCCTATTTATGCAGTTTGTCTCATATTTTTATGATATCACATTACCTCTGCTACTATTCTAGGTTTGCATGTATTTTCATAAAGTAAGTTTTCTGAATGTTTAAACCTATCCATATCTCATGAAAATTAATGCCAAATACTCATTTACTCCAAGTCAGACACAATAACTGTGAATTTTCCAGTAATTTTTCACTTTGGCTGAAAAACAGGCTGAAATCAAGGAGTTGGTTACTGATTTAGCTGTCTTTGTATGTCATAATGAACTTAATGACACAAATTGTTTTAAATATGACTATGAAAAATCACTCTAGTGATGTAAATTGTGTAGAGGAGAATAGCTTCAGGTTAGAGAGATAATGACTTCTCAAGGCTTATGAGAAAGACAAAAGCAGTAATAAAATCTGAGAAGGAAAATCACAGCAGACAAGGGGACCCTATGAGCAGTGAGGCAGCCCGGTTGGTGTGGCTCATAAAGATGTTTCTCCATGGGGATTATTGATGACAATAACTCTTTGTTATAGCATATTGATTTCTAGCATCTCTATTCCTTGAGTCCTACAGCCAGGAAAGGAAACAGTTTACATTATAATTGTCATGATGACAAATATAGATGAAAAACAAAACAAAACAGGTTCTTAATAGCTTCTGGGGGGAAACTTCTTTTTACATGGTGATCATGAGTGTGCACTTTTTCTGTAGCCTCAGCTCTCAATCATAGTGGGAGGAAGAAATAAATGAACCTAATATAGCACTTGGTGTAGACAGAGATCAATGAGGCTACCTCACATCCAGCAATATTGTCAGTATGATACCTGAGAAAGACCTTTGTTTTCAAAATGATAATTCTATAACTCAACCATTGGCCACAAAGTCAAACACCAATGGTCAAAGAAGCTGTGATCTGAAGAAAATCTCTGGAGAATGTATGTATCACTAACCAGGCCTTGTCATCCTTCTGTTATTCAGGAAAAAGATTTTGTCAGGGATATCCATTTTCTAGGAGATTCCTTAGTAAAAATTTCAAAAATTAAGTTATATAGTCCCCACGTTGATGTTAATATCAATAGTGTCAAAATTAAACCTATTAAAGCCAAAAATTGAATCAAATAAACAAGCCATGACTCCACCATTTCAATGGTGGCTAATATTGACTCAGAAGAAGAGAGAATCATCTCAATCAATATTTGGTTAAGTTTCACTGCCTTCTTTTTTTTCCTTTTTATTACTATAATGGAAAAATCAAGTAAATGGTTAGGTTCTTTTATTGCTCATAAAATTCAAACTAAAAGCATAGGCTAGCAAGGAAACACAATCCCCCTATTTGGCTCTGACACATAATTAATGAGGAAAGAAACCATACATACGCCATCCCTGCCATATTGCCTTTCACTTGGTGAGAATGTTGAGAGATTAGACTCAAATAGAGCTACAACTATGCTTACTTAACTCAGCTTGAGTTTGAAGATGTTGGGCAGAGGTGTGTCACTGACACATGGACAGAGGGTTTAGAAACAGGACGGTGGGAAAGAGAGGACTAACTAGTTATGGATCAAACTATGATAAGGTCTTGATTTCTTCTTACTGTTTAATTGGGGTGTTACTTAAAACACCTGAACTTCAATATGATACATTCTAAATTAGAGAAAATAATAATCTCTAACCTTACTGGGTTGTGAGAAATAACTGAAAATGTAAAAAATTAAGGACCTAAGGTTGAGTGTAACTTTCAGAAATGGGGAGATTCTCTCTTTTGTGATTGTGGTTGGTTTTAATTTGTTATTGCTAGGAAAACTTTAAGTTCCATATCTTTTCTAGATGAGTGAAAATATACATGCCATAAAACCTGATTTTTGTTTTCCTCTTTTGTGAAATAATAATTGCATCATCTGGCTTACCTAAGAATCTTAATGTAAATGGGATTTTTAATTTAAAAACAATGTTACTAGGTATGTTTATTTGTATCATTATTATTATACTAAATGAGCTAATATAATTAACTAAATTCAGGACAGCAATCTTTAAGTTCAATATCAGCTTGCTTCATTCATTCATTCATTCATTCATTCACAAGATAGTTTTGAGCACCTACTCTGTGCTAACATTGATCTACATGCATTGATCCATAGATCTTGCCATCCTAGTAGGAGAAAAAGATACTAAGTTAGTGAGTATATTCATAAATAAGATAATGCCAAATGATTATAAGTTTTGTGAAGAAAATGAAATAAGATGATGTCATATTCGAGTGGGATGGTATGTTAGCTGGAAAAGATGACATTTAAGCTGGAACTGAATGTTCAGAAGGAGCAGGTCATGCAAGCATTAGGTGAATATTTGTCTAAACAGGGGGATTAACAAGTGTACAACCCTAAAGAAAATTAAGTTTGACACTTTGCAGGGGTAGAAATCTGTTTATTGTGAATGACTGCTTTTGCAGTAATAGAGACCACATGATGCACAATGCCTAAAATGTTTACTATACGACTCTTTACAGAAAAAGTTTGTAAAACCCTGATCTAGCACAAATGCTTTCTGGAGTGATATAGGAAGTGTGCATTGAAAACAATAACCATTCATCTGCTCATGAATTGTGGTTCAGGAATTAAAGCAAACCCTTTCTTCTATTCCACACGGCATGGGCTTAGATTACTCACTCAAATAGAGACAGCTGGTGTTTGGATGGATTTGCAAGATTCAAGAAAACTCTACTCATTTGCTCTAGGTGTCTGGTGCCTCAGTGTTTTCTTTCTCCTCCTTCTCTTCTCCCCTTTCCCATACTCTTCTCCCTTCTCCCTCTTCCGTCCATTTCTCCCTTCTCCCCAATCCCTCCCATCCTCTTATTCCTTCTCCCCTCCCCATCCTTATTTTCCTTCTTCTCTCCACATTCTCCTTTCTTCTCTCTTCTCTTTTCTTGCCTCCTCTTCATATCTCCACTATGGCTATACTGACCTTCTGTTCTCTCCACACAGGCCCCTACAGTGTGGAAGTCTTAGCGTAGTCACACTTCTTATATGCCAGCTACTTCAGGAAAGGGCCCTTCCAAGAGTCAGAGTCAGAAGCTTCAGATTTTTAAGTCCTGGACTCAGTTGTCGTACAAAATGACTTCTGCCACTTTTTGTTGCTCAAAATAGATCACAGAGCCAGCCCATATCTAAGGGGACAAGAAAAAGTCTGCATTTATTCATGGGGAAGTGGCACCATCACTCTGAGAAGCATCATTTTTGATGGGAAATATTGTTGCAACAATCTTTAGAATCATAGTCTACCAGAAGGGTACTTAGTGATACAATCAGTTTACATTCTGGCACTGCTCATCATCTCATCCCATCAGGGTAACTTTACAGTTAACGCTTTTTTTACAGTTTACCCTTTTTCAGGGTAAGTTTACAGAAAGTTCATCAGTCTGAGGAACACACTGAGAAACACTGACCTAGGTTCTTGAACACTACATAAAGACTTCGGGCTTCTTTGGATGACTTTAATAAGATATTTTAATATATTCATTTTATGTTAGATTATATAATTAAACATAGAAATAATTCTAGAAAGGAGTTTGTAAATAAATATGCAAAAATTGAATTTCTAAAATATAATTTTCCAAATGAAATATGATCAGAAATTTCTCTGTATTTAATCAAATGCTTAATACCTCAAGGTCTGGATATGGATTCATGAAAGCAATCCCTTTTCTCCTTATAAACTTTTGCCTCTCCAAGGGGCACTTGGATGGCTCAGTTGCTTGGTTGCCCTCTGCTCAGGCCATGCCTCATCGCATCTGGCTCCCTGCCCTACGGGATGGAGCAGGGGAGGAAAGAAGGGGGCAATGCTTCTCCCTCTCCCTCTGCCTGCCGCTCCCCTGCTTGTGTTCTCTCCCTCTGTCTGTCAAATAAATAATTTTTTTTTTTCTGATGGGCAACTTTATTTTTTTAAATATTTTTATTTGTCAGAGAGAGGGAGTGAGAGAGAGAGGAGCAGGCAGAGGGAGAAACAGGCTTCCCATAGAGCAAGGAGCCCAAGATGGGACTTGATCCTAGAACACTGGGACCATGACCTGAACCAAAGGCAGACCTTAACTGACTGAGCCACCCAGGCATTCCAATAAATAAAATATTTAAAAAATTATTTCTGCCCTTTCATATAATGTGGCCTAATTCTTACCAGATGATATGAAATCTGACTAGAAGAAGCTGTTTTTTTGGACAAGGAAAATATCTTAGGTTTAGCTATAATTGCCAAAGGTACAGGTCATGATTTCTGAAATAAGTTCAAGGCTCTCAATATCTGAGAAAGTATATCCCATGAAAGGAAGGATTTTCATTCATTATAACCTGAAAGTATGAAAATACTTTGGGTTCTAAAAGTAATCAACTAGATTTTTTTTTTCTGTGTTTCTGTGTGATGTGGGATGTTAGAAATTTTCCATTATGTTGTGGACTTCCGTGAGATCTCTTTTAAAGAGGTGATTCATGGGTACCTGGGTGGTTCAGTTAGTTAAGTATCTGCCTTCAGCTCAGGTCACTATACCAGAGTCCTGGAATTGAGCCCCTGCATGGACCCCTGCATTGGGCTCCCTGTTCAGCAGGGAGTCTGCTTCTCCCTTTCCCTCTCCCCCTCCTCTTTCTCCTATGCTCTCTTCACTCTGTTTCTGTCTCTTTCGGTCAAAGAAATAAAATAAAATAAAAATCCAAAAAAAAGGTGATTCATAAGTAAATTTTTTTAAAATTTAAATATACAATTAAAATTATACTTGTTAAACAAGGATAACTAAGCTATTAAATTAAAATATGATTACATAGAGGATTACTTGAAATTTACTTCATATATATATATATATATATATATATAATTTAAGCCCTCTAAATGGTTTTATGGCCTAGTTTTTTTTTTTAATTTTAGAAGGAAAAACAAACTTTTTATTTAATTTTTTTTTAATTTTTTATAAACATATATTTTTATCCCCAGGGGTACAGGTCTGTAATTGCCAGGTTTACACACTTCACAGCACTCACCTTAGCACATACTCTCCCCAATGTCCATAACCCCACCCCCCTTTTCCCACCCCCCTCCCCCCAGCAACCCTCAGTTTGTTTTGTGAATTACGAGTGACTTACGGTTTGTCTCCCTCCCAATCCCATCTTGTTTCATTTACTCTTCTCCTACCCCCTTAACCCCCCATGTTGCATCTCCACTTCCTCATATCAGGGAGATCATATGATAGTTGTCTTTCTCTGATTGACTTACTTCGCTAAGCATGATACCCTCCAGTTCCATCCATGTCGTTGCAAATGGCAAGATTTCATTTCTTTTGATGGCTGCATAGTATTCCATTGTGTATATATACCACCTCTTCTTTATCCATTCATCTGTTGATGGACATCTAGGTTCTTTCCATAGTTTGGCTATTGTAGACATTGCTGCTATAAACATTCGGGTGCACGTGCCCCTTTGGATCACTACGTTTGTATCTTTAGGGTAAATACCCAGTAGTGCAATTGCTGGGTCATAGGGTAGCTCTATTTTCAACATTTTGAGGAACTTCCATGCTGTTTTCCAGAGTGGTTGCACCAGCTTGCATTCCCACCAACAGTGTAGGAGGGTTCCCCTTTCTCCGCATCCTCGCCAGCATCTGTCATTTCCTGACTTGTTAATTTTAGCCATTCTGACTGGTGTGAGGTGATATCTCATTGTGGTTTTGATTTGTATTTCCCTGATGCCAAGTGATATGGAGCACATTTTCATGTGTCTGTTGGCCATCTGGATGTCTTCTTTGCAGAAATGTCTGTTCATGTCTTCTGCCCATTTCTTGGTTGGATTATTTGTTCTTTGGGTGTTGAGTTTGCTAAGTTCTTTATAGATTTTGGACACTAGCCCTTTATCTGATATGTCGTTTGCAAATATATTCTCCCATTCTGTCAGTTGTCTTTTGGTTTTGTTAACTGTTTCCTTTGCTGTGCAAAAGCTTTTGATCCTGATAAAATCCCAATAGTTCATTTTTGCCCTTGCTTCCCTTGCCTTTGGCGATGTTCCTAGGAAGATGTTGCTGCGGCTGAGGTCGAAGAGGTTGCTGCCTGTGTTCTCCTCAAGGATTTTGATGGATTCCTTTCTCACATTGAGGTCCTTCATCCATTTTGAGTCTATTTTCGTGTGTGGTGTAAGGAAATGGTCCAATTTCATTTTTCTGCATGTGGCTGTCCAATTTTCCCAACACCATTTATTGAAGAGGCTGTCTTTTTTCCATTGGACATTCTTTCCTGCTTTGTCGAAGATGAGTTGACCATAGAGTTGAGGGTCTATTTCTGGGCTCTCTATTCTGTTCCATTGATCTATGTGTCTGCTTTTGTGCCAGTACCATGCTGTCTTGATGATGACAGCTTTGTAATAGAGATTGAAGTCTGGAATTGTGATGCCACCAACTTTGGCTTTCTTTTTCAATATTCCTTTGGCTATTTGAGGTCTTTTCTGGTTCCATATAAATTTTAGGATTATTTGTTCCATTTCTTTGAAAAAAATGGATGGTATTTTGATAGGAATTGCATTAAATGTGTAGATTGCTTTAGGTAGCATAGACATTTTCACAATATTTATTCTTCCAGTCCAGGAGCATGGAACATTTTTCCATTTCTTTGTGTCTTCCTCAATTTCTTTCATGAGTACTTTATAGTTTTCTGAGTATAGATTCTTAGCCTCATTGGTTACATTTATTCCTAGGTATCTTATAGTTTTGGGTGCAATTGTGAATGGGATTGACTCCTTAATTTCTCTTTCTTCTGTCTTGTTGTTGGTGTAGAGAAATGCAACTGATTTCTGTGCACTGATTTTATATCGTGACACTTTACTGAATTCCTATACAAGTTCTAGCAGTTTTGGAGTGGAGTCTTTTGGGTTTTCCACATATAGTATCATATCATCTGCAAAGAGTGTTAGTTTGACTTCTTCTTTGCCGATTTGGATGCCTTTAATTTCCTTTTTTTGTCTGACTGCTGAGGCTAGGACTTCTAGTACTATGTTGAATAGCAGTGGTGATAATGGACATTTCCCTGCCGTGTTCCTGACCTTAGCAGAAAAGCTTTCAGTTTTTCTCCATTGAGAATGATATTTGCGGTGGGTTTTTCATAGATGGCTTTGATAATATTGAGGTATGTGCCCTCTATCCCTACACTTTGAAGAGTTTTGATCAGGAAGGGATGCTATACTTTGTCAAAAGCTTTTTCAGCATCTATGGAGAGTATCATATGGTTCTTGTTCTTTCTTTTATTAATGTGTTGTATCACATTGATTGATTTGCGGATGTTGAACCAACCTTGCAGCCCTGGAATAAATCCCACTTGGTCGTGGTGAATAATCCTTTTAATGTACTGTTGAATCCTATTGGCTAGTGTTTTGGTGAGAATTTTGGCATCTGTGTTCATCAAGGATATAGGTCTGTAGTTCTCTTTTTTTATGGGATCCTTGTCTGGTTTTGAGAACAAGGTGATGCTGGCCTCATAAAATGAGTTTGGAAGTTTTCCTGCCATTTCTATTTTTTGGAACAGTTTCAGGAGAATAGGAATTAGTTCTTCTTTAAATGTTTGGTAGAATTCCCCCGGGAAGCCATCTGGCCCTGATCTTTTGTTTGTTTGGAGATTTTTGATGACTGTTTCAATCTCCTTATTGGTTATGGGTCTGTTCAGGTTTTCTATTTCTTCCTGGTTCAGTTGTGGTAATTTATATGTCTCCAGGAATGCATCCATTTCTTCCAAATTGTCAAATTTGTTGGCGTAGAGTTGCTCATAGTATGTTCTTATAATTGTCTGTATTTCTTTGGTGTTGTGATCTCTCCTCTTTCATTCATGATTTTATTTATTTGGGTCCTTTCTCTTTTCTTTTTGATAAGTCTGGCCAGGGGTTTATCAATCTTATTAATTCTTTCAAAGAACCAGCTCCTAGTTTTGTTGATTTGTTCTATTGTTGTTGTTGTTTTGTTTTGTTTTGTTTTTTCTTTTTGTTTCTATTTCATTGATTTCTGCTCTGATCTTTATGATTTCTCTTCTCCTGCTGGGTTTAGGCTTTCTTTCTTGTTCTTTCTCCAGCTCCTTTAGGTGTAGGGTTAGGTTGTGTACCTGAGACCTTTCTTGTTTCTTGAGAAAGGCTTGTACCGCTATATATTTTCCTCTCAGGACTGCCTTTGTTGTGTCCCACAGATTTTGAACTGTTGTGTTTTCATTATCATTTGTGTCCATGAATTTTTTCAATTCTTCTTTAATTTCCTGGTTGACCCATTCATTCTTTAGAAGGATGCTGTTTAGTCTCCATGTATTTGGGTTCTTTTCAAATTTCCGCTTGTGATTGAATTCTAGCTTCAGAGCATAGTAGTCTGAAAATATGCAGGGAATGAGTCCAATCTTTTGATACCAGTTGAGACCTGATTTAGGACCGAGGATGTGATTATTCTGGAGAATGTTCCATGTGCACTAGAGAAGAATGTGTATTCTGTTGCTTTGGGATGAAATGTCCTGAATATATCTGTGATGTCCATCTGGTGCAGTGTGTCATTTAAGGCCTTTATTTCCTTGTTGATCTTTTGCTTGGATGATCTGTCCATTTCAGTGAGGGGAGTGTTAAAAGTCCCCTACTATTATTGTATTATTGTTGATGTGTTTCTTTGATTTTGTTATTAATTGGTTTATATAGTTGGCTGCTCCCACATTAGGGGCATATATATTTAAAATTGTTAGATCTTCTTGTTGGACAGATCCTTTGAGTATGATATAGTGTCCTTCCTCATCTCTTATTATAGTCTTTGGTTTAAAATCTAATTGATCTGATAAAAGGATTGCCACTCCTGCTTTCTCCTGATGTCCATTAGCATGGTAAATTGTTTTCTACCCCCTCACTTTAAATCTGGAGATGTCTTCAGGTCTAAAATGAGTTTCTTGTAGGCAACATATTTATGGGTTTTGTTTTTTTATCCATTCTGATACCTTGTGTCTTTTGATTGGGGCATTTAGCCCATTAACATTCAGGGTAAGTATTGAGAGATATGAATTTAGTGCCATTGTATTGCCTGTAAGGTGACTGTTACTGTATAATGTCTCTGTTCCTTTCTGAGCTACTACTTTTAGGGTCTCTCTTTGCTTAGAGGACCCCTTTCAATATTTCCTGTAGAGCTGGTTTGGTGTTTGCAAATTCTTTCATTTTTTGTTTGTCCTGGGAGCTTTTTATCTCTCCTTCTATTTTCAATGATAGCCTAGCTGGATATAGTATTCTTGGCTGCATCTTTTTCTCGTTAAGTGCTCTGAATATATCATGCCAGCTCTTTCTGGCCTGCCAGGTCTCTGTGGATAAGTCCGCTGCCAATCTAATATTTTTACCATTGTATGTTACAAACTTCTTTTCCCCGGCTGCTTTCAGGATTTTCTCTTTGTCACTAAGACTTGTAAATTTTACTATTAGGTGATGGGGTGTGGACCTGTTCTTGTTGATTTTGAGGGGGGTTCTCTGCACCTCCTGGATTTTGATGCTTGTTCCCTTTGCCATATTAGGGAAATTCTCTCCAATAATTCTTTCCATTATACCTTCTGCTCCCCTCTCTCTTTCTTCTTCTTCTGGCATCCCAATTATTCTAATGTTGTTTTGTCTTATGGTGTCACTTATCTCTCGAATTCTCCCCTCGTGGTCCAGTAGCTGTTTGTCCCTCTTGTGCTCAGCTTCTTTATTCTCTGTCATTTGGTCTTCTATATCGCTAATTCTTTCTTCTGCCTCATTTATCCTAGCAGTGAGAGCCTCCATTTTTTATTGCACCTCATTAATAGCTTTTTTGATTTCAACTTGGTTAGATTTTAGTTCTTTTATTTCTCTAGAAAGGGCTTTTATATCTCCGGAGAGGGTTTCTCTAATATCCTTCATGCCTTTTTCGAGCCTGGCTAGAACCTTGAGAATCGTCATTCTGAACTCTAGATCTGTCATATTACCAATGTCTGTATTGATTAGGTCCCTAGCCTTTGGTACTGCCTCTTGTTCTTTTTTTTTTGTGGTGAATTTTTCTGCCTTGTCATTTTGTCCAGATAAGAGTATATGAGGGAGCAAGTAAAATACTAAAAGGTGGCAGAGACCCCAGGAAAATATGCTTTAACCAAATCAGAGGAGATCCTACATCGTGGGGGAGAGAAAGGGGATAAAATGTGGTTCAGAAAAAAAAAAAAAGAAACAATTAAAAAAAGATAACAAATAAAGAAAAAATATAAAAAAGAAAATAAAGGAAAAATATATATTAGATAAACTAGTTAAAAAACGTTAAAAAAGAAAAGGGTAAAAGTTAAAAAAATTTAGCAGAAGAAGAAAAAAAAATTGAAAAAGAAAAAAAAATTAAATTAACTAGAAAAATTAAATTAACAAGACTAAAGAATCATGGGGAGAAAGCCATGTGTTCTGTGCTTTGCTTTCTCCTCCTCTGGAATTCCGCCGCTGTCCTTGGTATTGAACCTGCACTCCTTGGTAGGTGAACTTGGTCCTGGCTGGATTTCTTGTCGATATTCTGGGGGAGGGGCCTGTTGTAGTGATTCTCAAGTGTCTTTGCACCAGGCGGAGTTGCACCGCCCTTACCCGGGGCCCGGGCTGTGTAATCCGCTCGGGTTTGCTTTCGGGAGCTTTTGTTCCCTGAGCGCTTTCCGTAGAGTTCCGGAGGACGGGAATGAAGATGGCGGCCTCCGGGTCTCCGGCCCGGAGGAGCCGAGAGCCCGGGGCCTAACTCCTCAGTGCGCCCTCAGAGAACTGCGCCCAATTACTCCCGTCACCCTGGCCTCTGGCCGCGCTCCGAGCTGACCGAGCCTGCGACCGGTTCAAGGTAACCCCGAGCTGAGAGCTCACTCCTCGGCTCTGTCTCTGTAGCCGGCTTCCCCGTTCTAATACCTGTAAGCTCTACGACACTCAGACATCCCCGATCCTTCTGTGACCCTGAGGGACCTTAGGCCACGCTGACCCCGTGCGGGCTTCACCCCGGTTAAGCCTCTGGAGCGATGTCCCTCAGCGGAACAGACTTTTAAAAGTCCCGATTTTGTGCTCCGTTGCTCCGCCTCTTGCCGGGAGTCGGCCCCTCCCCCTGCGGTCTATCTTCCCGTCGCTTTGGATTCACTTCTCCGCCAGTCCTACCTTTCAGAAAGTGGATGATTTTCTGTTTCTAGAATTGCTGTTCTTCTTCTCTTCGATCTCCCGTTGGATTTGTAGGTGTTTGCAATCTTTAGATAAGCTATCTAGCTGATCTCCTGCTACCTGAAGTAGTCTCAGCCTGCTACTTCTCCGCCTTCTTGACTCCTCCCCATGGCCTAGTTTTTTAAATGTAATTTGAGGTAAATATAAAGACTCATTACAAATTAAAAGTTCTAAATTAAAAAAAATTTGTTCAGAAACAGATTTAAGTAAAATTGTGTCATGAATGATTTCTACAATTATGTATTTCGGCTCCCCCTGAGGTAGCACTCTGAACAGTGCTGTCTCAGAATGATGATTGAAAATAGGCTTTATAAGATAAGGAAGGGAAAACACAACCAAAAAGAGTTTTCATTTGAAACCTTTTTCTAGGGATCTATATACCTTAGTAAGAATTTTTAGCGTGAGATACAGTAACATTCCATTCATAGAATATTGGCACATGTACATGTAGAAATATCTAGTGAAAATGTGTGTTTAAGCTAGCTTAAGTATTTTCCAGTTAACTTTTTTCCCCGCACATTTGCCCTCTGTATTAATGGTTAATATTATCCAAGATGCCCCCATCCTGATGCCTTTATTGATTCTTAAAGTGGGTTTAAATATAAACATCAAAAAAGAGTTAACTTCCCCTTTACAAAAATAAATGAGTAAAGTGGCTCTTCAAAATGATATTCTTTTATGAAGCACTGCCTGTGTGCTTAGTAGAAAAACAATAAACTTTGAAAGAAAGAGGACAGATAAACTGAAAAAAAAAAAAAAAAGATTGGAAAAGTATGACATGTACAAGGTCACAAACACCAGAGTGGACAGGAACATGGGGATGTGGCAGAAAGCTTGAGAGTTGTATTATCCGTGCAAATGTTAGCATAAATACTAAGATGAGGTGTAATATGATCAAACTCACATTTAATGATAGAAATTTCAATGAGAATGTGTGATGAGTACATGAGTTGGAGAAAGAGATTAAAGTCCAGGATCTTTGATGTGAGACTCCTGGTAGTTCTCAGGAAATACAACTGGAGTGTTTCTTTAGGACTCTCCCAAGCATTTGTTGTCTCTTAATGAGTTTCTGGTATTTATTTATAGCTATTTAGTCTTCTTAAAACACGAAGAGAATTGTTCATGTTGAGGAATGAGAAAATGAAACGTATATTCATATACCAGTCTGGCCAAATTTAAGCCAAAGGCCCAAGAGTATTAAATTTGATATGGGTACTATGCACATTAATACGTAGATAAGACTACATTTAGAGGGCACTGATTTTGCTGGTACGATAGAATAGGTAGAATTCTAGCTCCCCAAAGAAGTGACTATCCTAATTCGAGTACCTGTGAATATGTTATTTTACATGGCAAGAAGGCCTTTAGCTTGCCGTTTGACTACATCTGCTAATCGCCTAACTTTACAAGATGGAACTTACTCTGAATTACCTGAGTGAACACAAGGTAACCACCGGGTTCCTTTAAATGTGGAAGATGCAGAAGGAAGGGTTGGATTCCAAGCACTGTAGTCACCAGCCATTGGTTCCTCTGAAGATGAAAAGAAGCCACAAACGAAGGAATTAGGAGAGTATCTAGAATCTAGAAAAGTCAATGAGATTGATTGTTCCCTAGAAGCCCCCAGTGCAACCCTTGATGTTAGCTCACTGATACCCGTTTTGCATTGCTGACCTCCTCAAATACAAGATAATGAAGTTGTGTTATATTAAGCCACTAAATCTGTGGTAATATGTTAAGCAGCAAAAGACAATTAGTAAATCTGTTTGACTCATCCAGATACAATAAACATGTTGTGTCCTTGCACTAAGTCTATGAATGACCCAACAAACATTCAGCAGGAGACTTTGTTCCCTGACCACCTCCCTCTCTCTTTTTTTTTTTTGTTTTGTTCTGTTTGATCCTCATTTCTCTTATAACACATCCTCTAATAATACCCTCTCTCTCCACACACATAAAACGTCCTACAACCATTGTCTTTGTGCTATACTGTTGTGTACTTATAACATATGATTCCAGGGTTGTCTAGGGAAAAAAATCTAAAGAAAAAATGACACAGAACAAAAGGTATGGCACATGGACTGCTGTAATGAATCTGCCAGGATATTACTTATATAATTACCTCAAGAAAACATTTTTTTAGAAAAAGAAAAAAAGGACTTATATTTATTCTGAAGAAAAAAATAATTGTCATTGCCACCAGAACCCAGCTGATTCATGAACCTACAGAGAAGCATGGAAGAGGACATATTTGTCTTCCCACTTGGGGTAATATACAGAACTACAGAACACACATAACACACACTGAACTGGTCTGAAATATTCTGGTGCCCGCGAGGTTCCCGCAGGTTAATTCCCTCTGTGCTGGGAACTGACCTGATTTGCACTGACATGCGGTGTTCTTCCTGGGAAAATGCCTCCTGTAGTGCCTTCAGGTTGTTCCTGTTTTGGACAGAACATTATATTGTACATACACAGTTATATCTTATTTACCTTTAGACATTATTTGTTTTATACAGAAAATATTCTCGCTTTCTATCATTGCAACTTTTAACTTCAAAAGTAAATTATCCATCCTACCAAACCCAGACACAGTAAAACAATAAGCACAGTATCATATTTTTTAAAAAAGAAATAGAATACATGATGAATTGCAATAAAAGACTGGAACACTAGTCTCATTAAATTCAGAGAGCCAGCACTGGGACTTGTCAGATAGGATATTTGATGACAGTAACTACAATTAATCTTGCATAAAATTTTGCCTAATCCTGTAATACAGAAACTTTATTTTTTTATCAGCTAATAGCTTATTCTGAAGTGAGAAGAAGGCATTTGTCAACTAGGTCAAGAGGAGTAAGAAAATTAGAAATAAAAAAGCATAGACAAAGAATGTATACAGAATAAAGTCAGTGGCTTTTCAGCATGTTGCTATCCATTTGAAGGCAACCATCAAACAATCTATTTTGTTTCATTTATTTATTTTTATTTATTATTCGTTTTTTATGTTTTGTGTCATTTTTAACCAATGTCCTATTTTTAACTGATGTTCAATATTTTAATGTCAAAGTGACCCCTAACTTGCTGTTTTTAGCATATGCATATTATATATATATACTACCTCTATGCTTACATACATACATATACATACATGGTTAGATTAATTTGAATGTTCTATCCAAACTGTTATTTTTGCAATTCTAAATTAGGTGTAAAAAAGTAAATGGAGGATGGTACTAATATATAATTTAAGATTAAACCGTCTTTAAGAGTAGCATTCATAGCTAACCCTATTTTTAAATGACAAATAGAGGCTTTCCACTGTGACTTATTGTTTTTTAAGATTTTATTTATTTATTTGACAGACAGAGATCACAACCAGTCAGAGAGGCAGGCAGAGAGAGAGGCAGGAAAACAGGCTCCCTGCTAAGCACAGAGCCCTATGCAGGACTCTATCCCAGGACCCTGAGATCATGACCTGAGCCAAAGGCAGAGGTTTAACCCACTGAGCCACCCAGGCGCCCCTCAACTATGATTTAAAGTTGACAAACTATTTCAGATTTGCAACATTATTCATAAATGAGCACTTTTTAAATAAATAATTAACACTTATTCATTTGAAACCTTCATTGTTAATTAGATTTAAAAATCAATCAAATTTGTTTGATTAACATTAACAGTAGGTAGCTAATTGTTAAAATATGCCATTTATACCTAAAAGAACACTAATCAGGAGCATATAGCCTGATGTGTTTTCAGTCCATGCAGCTACATAACACAGCAGAGGTGTAAAAGGCAAGGCAGTGCTTTATATTGTACATTTAAAGTCATCAGTAGAGGGTTTTGTTTGTGTTTGTTTTAGAGTTTTGATTTTTTAAAAGGGGAACAATACAGGATCGACACAATGTTAAATAAAATGCTATTGCCACTTCATGTAAATTAGAAAAGAAAAGAATGTTTCTTTTGAATACTACAAAAATACAGCAGAGAATATATGTGTCCTCCAAACAGTCTGACCCACAGATCTTATTTCTTTATTTATGACAGTTGTTAGACTAGACATCAGGGAACTGTTGATGGGGTACCTATTGAACTATCATTGAATCTACCATATTGAATTCGAAGGAGTCAGCATGTGTTTATGAAATATGATATTTGTACAAAATTAGTCAAAGAAGGAGGATTCAAGAAAGGGTTCCATGGGGCTGGATTTACTTGTGCTAGAGATAGAATTTTAAGGTTGACTTGTTCTTTCATGCCTGATGATGTTTAGAAAACAGAGTTCTAATATTTTTAGAATTCTTTTTGTTCTTTGTGGGGTACCTGAAAATTGAACATCAAGGAAAAATACAGCTTACATTTAGAAATTGGAAGAAAAGCTGAGAATCACATTAATACCTTTTAAAAAAAATTTCCACATAATTAACATCAAGTGAATCTGAAAAGCAGCCAAAAATCCTATGAAAAATACTTTGGGTTTCTCTTGTTTTCTTCTAGAATACAAGCATAAATTGAAATTCAATTCAGTTCTCAATACATAACTGAATTCTGACCCTTTAAACAGTCACACACTCAAGCCAAGAATTTTGAAATGTTTTTATTTCCTTAACAATCTGGAATCTCTCAAATGATTCTTGCCTTATTCTCTTACAAAACAGTGGCTAATGAATTATCATAGGAACTTATTTATAACACAGTTTCCTTAGACCCTGATTTGACAAATCTGGGGTGGAGCCTGGATTTCTAAAATTATAACATATACTCTTAGGTGATTCTGTTGAAAGTAGTTCAATTGGTAGCAATGACTGAAAAATAACAAGAACTTCCATTTATGAAATTGCTTATAGATGTATTTTACAGTACTTAGTGATTTAACCAAAAGTTTTTATTGCATTGTTGCTCTGAGTTATCCAAAATATATGTAGAAACACAGGCCAAATAAACACTATTTGAGGTTTTGAAGGTGACCATTAATTCCTCCAACACATCATATGGTGTCTTAATCTATACTTCTATTCTAAGGAGTTAAACACTGAGATAATCTGAATGTACTGAATTATAGGAGAATATCAAGAAAGAATTTGATTTCTTCATAGATACATAAGTTATAGCTTAATTTCAGTACTAATTTAGTCATGGCCTATTTTGTGGAAGGTACAGTTCTATGTAGAATGATGAATAAAAATGCCTGCCCTGCCTTTCTATAAAGAGGACGGTATGACATCCATGTAGGCTGTACGTGTGTGTATGTTTATGTGTGCGTGTGCACGCATTACCCTGGTTAGGTCACAAAAAAGCCTTCCTGAAGGCATGGTAATGAATTTTAACAAAGTGACCTGAAGAATAAAAGTGACCAAGAGGTTTTATTTGTAAAAATATTATGTTCTGTTACATAATATTAGGCTTATAGATATGTTCTCTTTGCCAGGAAACAGGGAGATGAAAGAAATTTAATGTGTATTGAATGCCAACCCCGGATCAAGCAGTCTTTTTTATCTGCTTGCCATCTATTATCCTGTTACAGACGACTACTCAACATTGCCACTTCTGTTAGAACCAAATTCTGGAAAAAAAAAAAAAGTTATTTAAATTGAGTTTTAAAATCCCTTAGTTCAAGAGGCTACTTAGTGACAGAAGTTTTTTCAAAGTATATAGGGTAGACATACCAATATACAGAAAGAGGAATTACTTCCCTCTGTCTCAAGGTGCTTAGGTTTTTAGGAAGGAGCACTGACGATAAACAATTAACATAACAAATAGATGAAGCAGAATGTTAATCGGTGACAAAGGTAGTGGGTGTAAATAAAATATAGTAGAAGATAATGGGAACATTGGAGTGACGGGATATGGATGGGGAGCAGCTTGCAATATTGAAGAGGGAAGTCAAAGCAGAATTTATTGAGAGAGACTTGAACACAGACTGGAAGTAGTCCAGTGTACATCAAGGAGGAGGACTTTGAAGGCAGAAGACGACAAAACTAGAAGTAAGGCACTAATACCGAACATGTGAAGGAACATGGAGGAAGTGAATGAAGGTGAGAGCAGATCAGGGTTAATGGGGTCCAAAAGTACTTGTGGCCCTGTAGACCTCATTGATTGTCCTTTTGACTTTTACTCTGAGCCAAGAACAAACTTCTAGAGTGGGAGCACAGAGGTGCTGGGATCTGATCTGCCTTTCCATGGATCCCTGGGACTCCACTGAGAGCCGAATTGCAACAGAGTCAAGTGCGGACACAGAGAGACCTGGATGCAGCCTCCCTCTCAGATTCTAAAGCTGGTTCCTTCTCTTCTCATCGATTTCTTTTTTTTTTTTTTTTAAGATTTTATTTATTTGACAGAGAGAGATCACAAGTAGGGGGGGGGCGGGGGGTGGTGCGGGGAAGCAGGCTCCCTGCGGAGCAGAGAGCCCAACGTGAGGCTTGATCCCAGGACCCTGGGATCATGACCTGAGCTGAAGGCAGAGGCTTTAACCCACTGAACCACCCAGGTGCCCGTCGATTTCTTAATATTAAGGGTCTCAAGTTTCAAACTTTGTTCTTCCTTTGTCCTTCTACACTCATTCTCATGGTGACTTCATCCTATCCCATGGTATAAGATGCCATCTGTATCTTGTCAGTTCCTAAATTGATGTTCCCATTTGGGACCTCTGTCCCACACTGCAATCACATATATGCAACTGCTTCCTGGAATTCTCCACTCAGATCCTTAATAACAAGTCCAAAAGTGACCTTCCCATCTTTCTCCAAAAACCCATTTGTTTTATTGCCTTTTCAGTTTTAGTTGATCATAGTTGTCTCCTGTTTCCAGGCCATAATTGGTGGCCTGAGATTCTGGGGCACTTGTTGTGCTTGAGATAAACAGGAAAAAATTATACCTAGAGGGCTCAAGAAGGGTACTAGGAGGGCATGAGTGTTAGGAATACAGGGGTGGAGGGTTCTGTGACTCCCTTTTCACTCCTGATTATGCAGCAGAAGGCCTGACAGGGGAGCCATGACTAGCCATGATCCTTCTAACGCCTCTTCAACCTCCTGTTCTGGCTTGTGCCAACACAGTACAGAAAAAGTTTCAGGTGTTTATTCTTCATGATACCTGGATCCAGGAATGCAGCACCTCTTCTGTCCTTGAAAAGTATCCAGAAAAGTTGAAGAAGCCTTTTGAATGGAGATGCTTAGCTATGGAAAACCAATATGGCCATGAGACATGGCCATGAGCAGGACAGCTTTGCTGTCCTCCTAGTTGGCGTTACCGTCAACCAGACTACAAGAGTAACAACCAGTCAGGGAGCTGGTGACTTCTAACCAAAGCTGTTGCTCTAAACCCCAATCTTATATAGCCAAACTAAATACCTTCTTTCAACTCACCTCGAGTGAAACTATTCCATCCTTTAATCCAGATAAAACCCTATAAAAACTACTTTAAAATTAAATGGTTATGGCACTAAAAAAAAGTCCTTTTTTTTTTTTTGCTTTCTGCTCATCTCCTAATATGATATCAATGAAAGGAAAGGTATAAAATGATATCAATGAAATGACAGAGCCTTGTAGGATTAAAAATTTGAGGTTTTGAGGGTGTAAATCCATCAGATCTTAAGGTTACTAGAATTTTGATATATATTTCCAAAAGAGAATGAAAACTATGTTGAAGCTGTGTTATATATGCTGATCTTGAATATAAATTAAGGAGTTTTATACTCTTGGCATAAATGATCAACTCTGGGAAGATCCCAATCATATCATGTATTTCATTGATTCTCATATATTCTGACCCTTCATAGATATTAAGTATGTTTTGCCTTTTTTTTTTTTTCCTTGAACGAGTTATTTATACCACCATCTTAGAAACACAAAAGCCAGGATGAAGCTAATACAGCAAACAAGCAGCACAATCTATTTTACTACAATCCCCGGATGCCAGTAAAGTTTAGTTCTCCTTTGACAGCTTGAAAATTGCAATTTGGAACTAAAAGCTTATCCCTGCAGGAAAGACTGGCTAGTGAAGTTTTACACAGAAATGAGAAATTTAGATGCTGGTTGTATTTGAATCTTGTTGTAAAGAAGGCTCTCCCCAGACAAGGTTGTGCCCTTGATGTGTTAAGCAGGCTGTCCACTTAACCCAAAGGTCTATTCAAATAGTTCAATCAAATTGTTAGCTGTCAAAATGCCATCCAAATACATTAGAGTGGTCCTGTTAACAGCTGAAAGACCTTGTGTAAGCACCAACTATGTTTATTGAGACTAAAGCCTGAGTCCCAGCTGAGAAGCTGGAAATGGACCTCAGGTTAAAAAGGATAAGTTCTAAAATTGGTTTTTGATTGTACTGACTCCAAATATAGGAACAGTGGTCCTCTAAGATAGTGATCTTCAGTTTGGAGTTCTTGGAATCAACAGCATTAGCGTTACCTTGAAAACTTGTTAGAAATTCAAATTCTTACCCAGGTCCTACTGAATCAAAAATTCTGGAAGACATACCCAGTGATATGCTGTTCAACAAACCGTCCAGGTGATTCTGATTCAAACTAAAGCATAAAAACCATTTTTTCTAGGAGTCAGTGTTTTTGATAAAGCATTATGGATACCATATCCATTTTTTACCCTTTTTTAAAATTTAAGTTCTATTACCCAATATATAGTACATTAGTCTTTGATATAGTGTTCAACAATTCATGAGTCACATATAACACCCAGTGCTCATCATAGCTCGTGCCCTCCTTAATACCCATCACCCAGTTACCCCATCTCC
This sequence comes from Enhydra lutris kenyoni, assembly GCF_002288905.1. Taxonomy (NCBI): domain Eukaryota; kingdom Metazoa; phylum Chordata; class Mammalia; order Carnivora; family Mustelidae; genus Enhydra; species Enhydra lutris. The sequence goes on from NW_019154095.1 coordinate 10,437,863, forward strand.
CACCCACCTCCCTTCTGTAGGGCACAGTTTGTTTCCCAGGGTCAGAGTTTCTCATGGTTTGTCTCCCTCTCTAATTTCTTCCCATTTAGCTTTCCCTTCCCCTGTGGTCCTCTGCACTATTCCTTGTATTCCACATATGAGTGAGACCATATAATAATTGTCTTTCTCTGAGTGACTCATTTCACTTAGCATAATCCCCTCCAGTTCTATCCATGTCGCTGTAAATGGTAAGTACTCATCCTTTCTGATGGCTGAGTAATATTGCACTGTATATATGAACCACATCTTCTTTATCCCTTCATCTGTTAAAGAGCATTCTCAACTCCTTCCACAGTTTGGCTATTGTGGAATTGCTGCTATGAACATTGGGGTGCATGTGCCCCTTCTTTTCACTACATCTGTATCTTTGAGGTAAATACCCAGTAGTGCAATTGCTAAGTTGCCACAAATATTTTACTAGTGAAAACAAAAAATTTTTTTAAAGATTTTATTTATTTGTGTGTCAGAGAGGGAGAGCACAAGGGAAAGAGAGAGCACAAGTGAGGTGAGGGGCAGAGAGAGAAGCAAGCTCCCTGCTAAGCGAGGAACCTGATAATGGGACTCTATCCCAGGACCCTGGGTTCATGACCCAAGCCAAAGGCAGACGCTTAACCAACTGAGCCACCAAGGTGTCCCTCACTAGTGAAATCAAATTTTGAAAATTGGATTAATCATGATTATTGAGTAGTTGGCAATTATATGGAAAATACTTTCTTGTATAATGATTGGAATGTGAAACTGAATACTAATGAGCCTAACATAATATTAATATTTTCTGTTGGGGTCACTAATAACACTGTGGAAAGGAAAAATAGGTGAAGTAAAGAGATGATTTCAATATTGTTATAACAACAAAGAAAAAAAAACATGGGGATAACTTATTTTCAGAATTTATTTTTCCTCCCTCCACAAGTGACAGAAAATATTATTAAAAATCTATTTGTCCAGTAGCTACATAAACTAGATTGATTCACTCCAAATTATTGGATAAAAATTAAACATATGTTATAAAATTTGATTTATTGGCTCAACATAGAAAATATCACTTCTACATTTAGAAGTCACTCTGGCCAGTCACCCACAAATTCCTTTCTTCTGTAACCAAAGAAAGGAGTTCACTGCTGGAGCCAGAGACATCTGAGATGAATCTCTGGGCTTCTGCTCACTATGGGTGTGACTTGGAAAAGATAACTAAGGTTTGTGAGCTCCGGTTTTGGTTTTTGGTTGGTTGGTTTGTTCAGTTGGTAAACCAAACTCATATGGCTGGTGTGGGCACGCTGGGGAAAGGAACAAAGTGCTGGAACACACGGGTGCAGCAGACACATGATAGGTGCTCTGACAAAGGACAAATGAAAGATCTCATTTTTTTTTTTTATGTCTGAATAGTATTCATATATGTCTACACACACACCACTTCTTCATCCACTCATCTTTTGATGGACACTTGGATTGCATCCGTGTCTTGGCTTTTGTAAATAATTCTGCATTAAACATAGAGGAGCATGCATTCTTTTAAATTAGTGTTTGCTTGTTTTTTAGGTAAATATCTAGTAGTGGAATTTTTTGATCATATGCTATTTCCATTTTAACTTTTTGAGGAACCACCACACTGTTTTTCACAGTGGCTATACCAATTTACATTTCCAACAACAGTGCACAGAGGTTCCTTTTTCTACATCCTTATTAACACTTCTTATTTCTTGTGTTTTTGATTCTAGCCATTCTGACAGGTGTAAGGCTACATCTCATTGTGGTTTTGATTTATATTTCCTTAATGATGTAATGTTGAGCATCTTTTAATGTGTCTTTTGGCCATCTCTATATCTCTTTGGGATATATCTATTCAAGTTTTCTGCCCCTTTTAAAATCAGATTATTTGTTTTCTCAGTATTAAATTGTATGAATTCTTTTTATATTTTGGTTCTTAACCCCTTATCAGATATGTCATTTGCAAATATCTTTTCCCACTCAGTAGGTGGCCTTTTTGTTTTTTTTTGTTGATGATTTCCTCTGCTATGCAAAACCTTTTTTTTTTTTTATAGTCCCAATAGTTTATTTTTGCTTTTATTTCTCTTGCCTGAGGAAAGCAAACAATTTTTAATGTTTAATTATATTTTGGCTCACATTTATCCATTTTTCTTTCTTTAAAAGCATGCTGAGTAGATTTAAAGATGGAATGCTTGACATTAATACAAAAACACAATTGTCCTTCCAGAATATATTATTTCCTGTGTATTCAAAATATATCCTAGGAGGTTTAGAAAAATTCTTTCCTATTTCTCTCTCAATTCTCTGAAAACAAAGCAAACAAAGCAAACAAAGAAAGAAACAAAGTCAACTTTAAAAACATAAGACAGATGACCATATTTGACTTCTATAGCTTTTGTCTATGTATTCATTTAAAAATCTGTTTATGGGGGTGCTTGCGTGGCTCAGTCAGGAAAACATTTGGCTCTCAGTTTTAGCTCAGGTCATGATCTCGGGCTCCTGGGATAGAGCCATGCATTAAACTCCACGCTGAGTGGGTAGTCTGCTGGAGATTCTTCTCCCTTTCCATCTCTCTCTAACCCTCCCCCCCCACACACATATTCTTAAAATTTAAAAATAAAAATCTGTCTTTGTACTATTTTAATAAAATACTTGGTTCAAAAATAAAGTTGATCAAATTTATAAAATTTTAAGTGCAAATTTGATCACCTTAATTTATTTCATGTGTAATTATTGAATACCTAGCATATTTTGTTATCTTCTGTGCTAGATACTAAAATAAGTGAAAAATAAGTGAATATGAAGAATTCTGTACCTTAAAGAGCTCACAGTTATGTAGCCAAACCTATATGCACAAATGGGTTTACTAAATATACTGGTTTTCTACCACCATGTACCATAGTAGGGATTGGGATTGGATTGTTTGTATATTTTATGTAATACTTCCCTCAAGATATAACATTTCAGAGGACACTGTCATGCATGTAATAATCTAAACAATCAGAGGAAAACATAATGTTCTCTGTATATTCATATGAGAAAACCCTACTACATCCAAAGATTTGTTTTACTAAAATTATAGTCTCCCTTACATATTCAACAATAATGGATTTTTCTAAAGTCAGTAAAATAATCAGTCCTCAGAAAAATTACTTAACTGTACTGAAAGTGAGATAAATTAGTTTTAAAAATCTAACATAAAAGTATATTTCAGTCATATTTTCATGAAAATCCTCATATTTCAGTAGTACATGAATGCTTATGAAATCCTGAACTCTTCAAATTTTTTAGTTACTATACCATTAATTTCAGAATTAACATATATTAGAATAGCAAATATATAAAAAGCTTAATTGGTGCATTTTTGCATTCTCTCTATAGGTAGATATAGATGATAAAGGTATAGGTATAGGTAGATATATATTGATGCCAGCTTTTGGGGTTTTTTTGGTTTTTGTTTTTGTTATTTTTTGTATTTAAAGAGAGCAACTCATATGAAGGAAGGAAAATAAACATTTATTTGGAGTTGCCCTGTATATCATAATGAACATTTTTTTAAAGATTTTATTTATTTATTTGACAGACAGAGATCACAAGTAGGCAGAGAGGCAGGCAGAGAGAGAGAGGAGGAAGCAGGCTCCCCAAGGAGCAGAGAGCCGGATGTGGTGCTCCATCCCAGGACCCTGGGATCATGACCTGAGCCAAAGGCAGAGGCTTTAACCCACTGAGCCACCCAGGCGCCCGTATCAAAATGAACATCTTAACTTATAGCAATCTACTTTAGTTAACACCAAATTGATTTCAATATTATACAACATATTCTGGTTCTTTTCCCTCTCCATTTTTTTTTCCTGCCATAAAGTTATACATTATATACCCACTAAGACAAAATTTGTGTTACTATACAAATTTGTTTTTTTCACCATATAAGTTAAAAAAAAAGATTTATAAAATAATATTATTTTTAATGTCCTGTGCTTACCTATGTAGTTATTTGTATTTGTCCTTTTTTTTTTCCTTCATGTGGATTTGAATTTCTACTTAATGGCCTAGTTTTACTAGTTTTACTTACTTTAGAACTTCTTGTAAGACAGGTTTGCATGCATTGAATTCTGTCATTTTTTTCCCCCTTCATCTAAGAATGTCTTGGTTTTCTTTAATTTTGAAGGAGTTTGCAGGGTTTAGAATTTTTGGATGAATCTATGTCTTTTATACTTTGATTATGTCATTCTTCTACCTCTGGCCTCCATGGATTCTAAAGATATAAAGCATTGCCTTCTTACTCCTTTTGAAAATTTATCTTTCAATTTGGCTTTTGACAGCTTCATTACAATGCATCATGAAGGTTAATTTTATGTCAGCATAACTGGACCTCAGGGTGCCAGATGTTTGGTTAAACAATATTTCTGGTCATGTTTATGAGCGGTTTCTGAATAGCATTAACATTTTATCAGTAGACTGAGCAAAACACTTTGCCCTCCCCAAATGTGGGTGGGCCTCATCCAGTCCAATCTGTATTGGGCATGAATAGAGTAAAAGACTGAATAAGAAAGAATTGAAAGAAAGAAAGAGAGAAAGAGAGAGAAAGAGGGAGGAAGGAAGAAAGAGGAGAGGAAAAGAGAGGAGGGGAAAGGAAATGAATTATTTCTCTCTCTGTCTTCCAGTTGGGACATTTGCCTTTTTGTGTCTTCCAACTCAGACTCTGACTAGAACCTATACCATATACTTTCCTGGTTTGCAGACCTTCAGACATATAATGGAACTATGCCATTGATTCTCCTAGAACTTCAGCTTCCTGGCTACAAATCTTAGACTTCTCAGTCTCCAAAGCAACAAGAGCCAATTCCTTAGAATAAATCCATCTGTGGATCGATCGATCTATCTATCTATCTATCTTTATATCGTCTCCTTTTGGTTCTGTTCTCTGGGAAACCAACATTAATACAGATTTTGGTACCAAGAGTAGTTGGAGAAACATAATTTTAAGGATGAGTTTCCTGAATTGGTTCTGTGTTTTCTAGAATTGGCTCTCTAATACAATTACATTTAAAGATGTTAATTTCCACTAGTGCAGAGATAGGACCAATAGTGTATAGCATAACCTGGCAATAGAGATATGTACTGCATTTCCATGGGTTACTTTTAAGAAACTACTTATAACAAGCAAGGAACTGGGTGACTGCATATCATGCTTTGAAACATTTTTTTTTTTTTTGCAATGTTTTGGGTATAATGAGTTTGGTTGCTACTAATGCTGGACCAAGTGGTAAAAAAGAAGGGTGAGCTTGAGATTCAAATTCCCTGCTCAAGTACCATATATATAACCTGAAAGTTTTGTTTGTTCTGAAGGAGACTTTTATCTCCTGCTGTTTCAGGGCTGAGACTGCTGAAAAACAGAATCTCATCCTATGGCTGAATTACAGTGTCATTTGAACTCCCAGTCTCACAGGATGACTACTGCTGACTGAGGTCATTGACTGGGAAAGAATGGGATACCCTAAGTTGGAACGTGGATGTGTGTGAAGACAGTAATAAATCTGGGGATATTGAGCCCCTAAATTCTGATGAGTATTATGTGCCAGTGCAAGCAGCCACACCATCTGTACAAGAAGTGACCTTCACACCTCAATAGAAAAAGCCTCTCCACCTCTGTCTGAAAGGATTAACACTGACTTGCCCAAGCAAATTACAACACCCTCCTCTGAAGGAGGCAATCATGCTGATTCTCCCCAGGACCCATCCTTACCACCTCTCTTTGTACATAGACCTACAACTAGACTCAAATTCCAGCATAATAAACATAATAAAGTGCTATGTGTGACCCATGAGGTAGTACACTACAATACAAAATAACTACTTAACTTTTCTAATTCATACAGACAGAAACTTGGGGACTGTGGAAATGGATACTAAGGGTATGGGGTAGTGGTAGTATGTGGAAATGGATACTAAGGGTATGGGGTAGTGTTGGAAAGAACATGAAGCTGGATCATGGTGTTTTAGACATGAAATAAATAGGAAACCTTTTCTTAGAAGAATTTAGCTAAAAAGTTCCAGATTGAGTTAACGAAAGTCTAATCTGAATCATAAAAACAGTGAGCCATAGATTACTTAAGAAAAAACTCCTGAACACTGCCAAAATTTATACTGTTCATTTTTCTCTCAGCCTTTCCCAAAGGGATCTATAGTCCTTTACCAGGGTAACTGCACTGGGGAAAAGGAAGTAATTAGACTTTTTGGGAACTGTTGCACTGGCTCTGAGCAATTACCAATTCCAAGAGACTGGACTGTGACCCACTGTGATCCACCAGTCTGAGTAGAGGCTTAAGATGTTTGGGTGATCAATAGAATTTTGGCTCAGATCCATCTCACAGTGGACTCAGTGGATCCCGGAACCCACCCTGTGATTATTTTCCTTGCTCTAGAAGGTAATTAAAATAAATATACTCAGCACCTGGCAGAATCCCACGTTGGTTCATTTAGCTATTAAGTAAGGGTGATTATTTATGATGGGAAAATCCAGGACAAAGTTACTAGAACTGTCTCTACCTAGGAAAATAGTAAACCAAAAGCAATATTGTATTGCTGGACAGATTGCAGGGATTAGTGCCACTGTTAAGGAGCTGAAGGAAGCAAGGTGGTGATTTCGATTACATCCCTATTCTACTTGTGTATTTGAACTATGGAGAAAATAGATCTTGGAGAATAAAAGAGAATTATCATAACCTGAACCAGGTGATGATTCCAGTTGCAGCTGCTGTACTAAATGTGGTTTCGTTGCTTGAGCAAATTAACACATCCTCTGGTACCTGGTATAAAGCTATTAATCTGGCAAATGTTTTTTGTTTGTTTGTTTTGTTTTGTTTTGTTTTCTCTCAATACCTATAGTAAAGACCAGCAGATGCAGTTTGCTTTCAATAGACAAGACCAACAATATACTCTCACTGACCTACATTAGGGGTGTATCAGCTGTCCATTCCAATGTCATAATGTAGTTCACAAAAATCTTGATTTCCTGCCCTTTCCACAGGGTATTACACTGGTCCATTATATTGATGACATTATGTTGATTGGAGCAAGAAGTGACAACTATTCTAGACTTATTGATAAGACATTTTGCTTGTCAGAGGGTGGGAAATAAATCTGACAAAAATTCAGGCTCTAACATAATGAAGTTTCTAGAAGTCCATCGACATAGAGCACGTTTCAATATAAAGGATAAGTTGTTGAATCTGGTCCCTTCTACAATAAAAAAGGAAACACAATGCCTAGTTGGCCTGTTTGGTTTTTGGAGACAACATAACCCTCATTTAGGTGTTACTTCAGCGCATTTGCTGAGTGATCCAAAATGTAGCCAGTTTCAAGTGGGGCCCAGAACAAGAATAGGCTTTGCAGCAGGTCCAGGCTATTGTGCACACCTGCTACTGGGACCCATGGTCTAGCCAATTCAGTATTGCTCAAAATATCAACGAGAGGTAGGGAAGTATCTCTGTTTGGAGCTTTTGGCAGGTTTCTATGTGAATCAGCTCAGACCCTTAGGATTTTAAAGCAAAACTCTACTATCCTCTGTAGGCTACTACTTTCCTATTGAGAAACAGTTTTTGGCCTGTTACTTCACCTTGATACAGACTAAACCCTTGACCATGGGCCACCAAGTTAGCATTTGACCTGACAGGCCCTCATAAACTGGTGGTGTGTGATCTACCAAGCTATAAAGTTGGGTATGCACAGTAGTACTCTATTATGAAATTTAAGAGGTGTGTACCTCACTGGGCCAAGCAGGTTCTTAAGGCACAAGTAAGGTACATGACTAAGTGGCCCAGGTGCAGTGGACCTCACTTTGGCTACAGCTCCTTCTCTTTTAGACTGCACCTATGGTCTCAAGGGGCATTCACCATCAGCTGACAGAGGAAGAGATTTGAGCCTGATTTACACATGCGTCTGCATGATATGCATGTACTACCCAAAAGTGAACAGCTGTGGTCCTATAACTCCTTTCTAGGCCAACTCTGCAGCACAGTGATGAAGGCAGATCTGGGAGTCCTTGATCTACCACCATTCCCCAGGGTAATCGGCCATCCCCATGGCGGCAAGTTGATTACACTGGACCACTTCTGTCATGGAAGTAGCAGCGTTTTGCTCTTAATGGAATAGACATTTATTTGGAATATGAATTTGCCTTCCCTGCATTCAATGCTTCTGCCAAATCTACCGTCTGTGGACTTGCAGCATGCCTTTTTAATCATCATGTTATTTTACACCGCATTCCTTCTGATCGAGGAACTCAGTTCACAGCAAAAGAAGTACCACAATGGGCCCATGCTAATGGGTTCACTGGTTTTTACTTTGTTCCCCACCATCCTAAAGCAGCCAGCTTCATAGAACTTTGGAAAGGCCTTTTGAAGAGTCAGTTACAACACCAGGTAGATGGCAGTAACTTGCAAGGTGTGGGAAGGTTTTTCAGAGAGCCAAGTATGTTTTGAATCAGCATCCTCAATATGGTGCTGTTTCTGCCCTAGCTGGGTTTCATAGGTCCAGGAATCAAGGGATGGAAACATGAGTAGCATCACTCACTATTACCTTTAGTGATCTACTAACAAATATTCTTCTTTCCTGTTCCATGACATTATGCTTTTTTGGTCTAAGGTCTTAGTTACAGAGGGAGGCATTCCTCATACACTATATGAGGGACAGCAATAGTCATTGAACTCAAAATTAAGACCGCCACCTGGACACTAGATTCCTCATGCCTCTGAATCAACATGCAAGGAAGGGAGTTAGTGTGATGGCTGAGGGATTGATCTCGGCAGACACTGGGAAATTTTCTCCATTTTCAGTTATCACTACACCTTAGCTTCTAATATATCTATTATTAGTGCTTTAACTGAAACTGTTTGATGTGCTAACTACCAGGAAAATTCAAGAGGAATGTTGACAAAGTTAATACAAAAATGAATTTGAACCCAAATTTCTGGTGTTTGGGAAGACATTAATCAAATTAATGATTTCATGAACTGTGTAATATAGACGACATACTTTTCTCTTGGGAAAATAACTAAGTCCACTAAGTGACTAGACTTATCAGTTAATGCAGGGAAAATACAGTGGCAGTGCTGTGTGTAGAAATAAAGGCATAGCTATTTGTGTTTTCATCATTTTTAAACAGTCTCAAATATTCTGTGATTCCAAATATAATTATTTCCTTGGGCTGATAACTAACTGGAAATGTACAGTTGATTCTCTTTATTTGTAGATGTTCTATTTTATCAAGTTGTAGTGAAGACTAAATTAGCAAATACAAAATTATTGTCCCTAGGAGAAATACAAAGTTAGATTTCTGTGAAACTTTGTTCACATTTTCATGACCTAATCATCAATACATAAACTTGTTTTGTGTGTTTCTCTTTAAAGACATCTTATTTTATATATATATATAAATTATATATATTATATATTTATATATGTAAATTATATATAGTATACATATATATAGCAAATACATAGTGTAACATCAAATACATTGTATTTAATACTAAATATTGTGTGTTTATATATATTTACATATATGTACATATAATACATACATAGGTGCATATATATGTTAACTCATTAATGTTGAATTCATGGCCAAAAGTACTCTAATTCATACCTGAATGAAGCTTATCTGACACATTTTCTCCATCAGACAAATCACAGGCTGCTTGTGCTTATTAAGAACATTGGCACTTTAGAAATGGACTTGGGGGCCTTTTTAAACATAAGGACAACCAATGAAAAAAAAAGACAAAATGAAAAAATTGTGGCTCTAAATACACCATGGGAAGGACACTTGTTATGATATAAGAGCTAAAACAAGAAGGCAGTGTCACTTTTTTTTTTTTTTTTTTTTAACCTCAAACAGGAATGTGCATGGCAGGTGCTTAAGCTTTTCAAGTATTGATCTGGGTGTTGCAAATACATTTCACCAAGTACGCTAATTTGCAAATATGGAATCCATGAATAATGATGGTCAACTGAATTTTTAAGTTTCCAGCTTATATTTTTAAATAAACCTTGTTTTTGTTATTGATTTCTAATTATACTTTATCTGGGCCAAATATGTGGTCAGTAAGTGATTGATTCTTTCATATTTTTTAATGTTTGGCTTTGTGACATATACAGGGCCAATTCAATTTCATTTCTCATGGATGCTTAGAAGAAATGCTTATTGTCTCTTTTGAGCTATGGGATTCTATATATTTCTACCAAATACAGCTTATTCCTTGTGGTTTTCAATTTTTTTTTTATTTTCAACTATTCTCTTTTATTTAAGTATTTTTACTTATTTGTGTTAAAATACCCCACTGTAGAATTTGTACCTTTAAAACATTCCACCACTATTTGCTTTGCATTTTTGAGGATATGACTTTTCAGGGGCGTATAAATTAAGGATTTTTATGTTTTCTAATAAACTGTTCCTTTTATCATTATATAGCAACTGACTTCTCATAATAGTATGTTTTGCATTAAATCTTTTGTCTGATATTTCCATCCTTTTACCTTTTCTGGGTTACCATGATATATGTATAGTTCTTACAAAGAATGTAATATTAGATTCTATTTTTAATTTTATACTACTAGAAACTCCATCTTTCAAACTAAGTTAAACACATTTGTATCTGTTATGCTTACTGATGCATTTTTGTGTTTCCTTAATTTTCATACTGCCTTCCTTTTATCCCTCTTTTTTTTCCTAGTGTCTGATTTGTTAAATTATATTTCTGCTTTCACTAACTTAAATATCTTATTGATGATATGTTAGTATTTACTTTTAAATTTTAAAATATACACTTGTTAATAAACATTAAGTTTAACTTTTTCAAAAATGTACCCTCCTCAAGAACTAAACAAAAATTTAGGTGTTACATCTATGTATCTTTGTAGTAACTATTGTGATTTTATTACCCAATGTTTTACTTTACTGTATTTTTATCATCTTTCCCAAAGTAGGTATTATTTGAATCATTAATTTCAGCTAGTTGTTATTTAGCTTAAGCAACATGCAACTGACATTTGCTCAAAATTGCTTCTTAAATCTCAAACTTGCCTTTTGAATTCAAGTTTTCAGTTTCTTTCATGCTGCAGATACAGTATAGGAAAAACAAAAGCAAATATTGAGAGTATATAATTATTTGTTAAATTATTTGTTTCATTCATATAGGCTTCAATGAAATGTACATTCTCAGTCTTTGTTCCCCCAACCCCAAAATACGTAAGATTATTTTCCATTCTCCCTCCTAAATGATGCTTTAGCTGAGTATAAAATTCTAGAATTATGATTATTTTTTCTCAACATTTTGAAAATGTAATTTCACAGTCTTCAGCCTGTTGAGTTTATCTAGTTAAAGGGTTCAAAATTTTATCTATCCTAGAAAATTATCAATACAATCATTTTGAATATTGTCTCTCAACCTTCTTTTAGTCTCACCTTCTGAAATTTGAAACATATTCTTATTATTTTTTCTTGCCTTTTATGTTGACATCTTCAGCACTTGCACATGTGTTCTATTTAATATCTCAGTGAGTCTTGTTTTGGGATACCCTTGCTTACTGAGTTGTAGACATGTTATAGCACAGCAAGTTTATATTTCCCTTTCCCTATAGATACTTATATTTGGGGGGGATTTACATTAATTTGTAGGTTTGAAGAATCATGCTTCTTTTGGATAGTATAAATTGGATTCTGTATCATTCTCACAAATGGTATTTTATTTTCTCAATTAAGAGCTCCACGTAGAGAGGTGAACTTCCTTGTAATCTCATAGGTCAGTAGATAACTTTATTGTTAGTAATAATTTTCCTGAGAAGCAGCTCTTTTAGGGAGCTGGCATGAAAGTTGGAATTCTCAGTTTATCATACCACCTATTTTCTTTCTTTTGAGCCCAGATATACATTATATTGCATTACATTATATTATTCATATCACATAATTTAATTCTTTTAAAAAGCTGGAAAATAAAATTGAGGATAACTCCTAGAAGTTAGATCAAAAAGAAAAAAAATCCATAAAAAAATAAAAGACAATAAAAGTCAACAGTCATTGAGGAGGTCCAATATCATTTTATTTTATACTATAGAACTTCCATCTTACATTTCTATTTGTTTTGGCAGGAAAAGAATTCATGATGGCTTTGTATCACTTAATATCTTTTCTAATTCTTTCAATGGTGTTTTGTTTACTATAAAACAATATTAAATTAATATATCTACAACAGTCTTCCTTGTTTTCCAGTTATGTATTTTTTTAATTTTAATATTCAGTTGTGACAAATTTGAATATTTATAACATAATTGTCACTTGGTGGAAAATATTACGTATGTTTTAAAAAGAGAAAGTTCAGGAAAATAAAGCATAATTATCCTTATAATTAAGCTTTTAAATGAGTTTACATTATTAAATTATTTTGCCTTGCAAAGAATTTAACATATTTAAATATGAAAGTAACATTAACTTCTACTACAGGTAATTCACTTAACATCTGAAATATACTTTTCTCAAATTCCAGAAAGGCATTGCATTATTACCCTCAGGTCCTTAAGAAGCAAGGAAGGATGAGCAGAACTCTCTAAAGCCCTTTGGGACTCTTTACATTTACTGATGATAGAACTAAAATCATTGGTTTTAGGGCCACCTGGGTGGTTTAGTCAGTTAAGTGTACAATTCTTTTTTTTTTTTTATTAAAGAAGTTAAGTATTTTTTTTAAAGATTTTGTCTATTTATTTGACAGAGATCACAAGTAGGCGGAGAGGCAGGCAGAGAGAGAAGGGGAAGCAGGCTCCCTGCTGAGCAGAGAACCTGATGCAGGGCTCCATCCCAGGACCCTGAGATCATGACCCCAGCCAAAGGAGGAGGCTTAACCCACTGAGCCACCCAGGCAACCCTAAGTGTACAGTTCTTGATTTCAGCTCAGATCATGATCTCAGGTCATGGATCAAGTCCTGCATCGCACTCCTCACTCAGCGGGGAGTTTGATGGAGATGCTCTTTCTCCCTCTCCCTCTACTCCTCCCCACCCCCACACATGTGTGCTCTCTCTTTCCCCAAAATAAATAAATCCATCTTTAAAAAGGAAAATAAAATAAATGGTTTTAATAATGTCCATTGCTGCTGGTGCGTCAGCAATAAGCACTATACTTTAATAAAAAGTTCATGTTTACTAAGGAAGATGATAGATACATTTATGGGGAAATTTGTTTATTGGAAATCTGAGAGGCTTTGAGTCGTAATAATTGTTATCTCAACTTCCTTTGCATGTGTGAACTACAACAGGTAGCATTCTCATTGTTCTTGAGATTCCCTATTTTAATATAGAATGCAATAATCCTCATTCCATAGCCCTATTGGTTTTCGTAGAGTATGGAGTTAGGTATAATTACCATTATAATTACAAATGACACACAGAAAAGTTCCAAATATCTATTTATTTTAGCTAGTGTTTTCTCCCAGAGATGCTTGAAATGGGAAAGTCATTAGAGGTCATGGATGACAATCTCATACTTACAGTATCATTTCTTTAATAAGACCCACAGCAGCTGGCCAGCCAAATTTGTGACTTCATGTGTTCAGATATGTGATACTCCCTATTTTCATGGCACCACAGTATATATTAATAATGGAAAAATATTAAAATGCATGTGCATTATTAAAATGTGTTCCCCTCCAAATTCGAGGAAAATTATCCTCGTATTGTCCTTAGAAAGACAGTTCTTAACAGTTTTAATTCATATCCTCTCCTGGTAATTATACAAACCTGGAAGATTTCATCTCTCCAATTTCTTTACACTACCAAAAATGCTGAAATGTCTTAGGAAAATATTATATCATCTTCCTTTAAGAATCACAGCTAAAGGGGATACAAGGGTGGCTCAATCAGCTAACTGAGCATTTGACTTCACCTCAAGTCATGACCTCAGGGTCCTTGGATCAAGACCCCTGTTGAGCCCCAGGTCAAGCCCTGTGACTAACCCCACTTGGACCTTCACAGCCTCAGGCTCCACACTCAGTGAGGAGTCTGTGTGCCCCTTTGCCTCTCCCTCTCACCATCCCCCCCAATCATGCATGTGCACCCTCTCTTTCTCTCTCAAATAAATAAATAAAATCTTAAAAAATAAAAAAGAATCACAGTTAAAAATCACTTTACTCTATCAAACTATGCTTCTTCTCTTTGATATTATGGTACCTCTTTAGTTATTTTTGACTATTCCACAGGTAAGAAAAAGGAAATTAATTTTTACCAAGTACCTACTTTATGCCAAGCTAACTGTTCTATTCACTCTGTCAATTATCAAAGAACATTATTGGGATAGAGTTCTTTATAATAAAGGTTTTTTTAAAGATTTTATTTATTTATTTGACAGAGATCACAGGTAGGCAGAGAGGCAGGCAGAGAGAGAGGAAGGGAAGCAGGCTCCCCGCTGAGCAGAGAGCCCGATGTGGGACTCAATCCCAGGACCCTGGGATCACGACCTGAGCCGAAGGCAGAGGCTTTAACCCACTGAGCCACCCAGGTGCCCCATGTAATAAAGTGTTATAAAATGTTATTATTTTATTCATATTATCTCTGATTACATAAGCTATTTTAGGGTCACTTTACTCAGTTAAGTCATACTGACTTTGTAGTCAAACAAAAATTTCAAAGATTTTTCCCCCCATAAACTGCTCTTCTTAAAGGTACACTGTATTTTATGGTATAATCACTTTCTTTTTAATCTAAATAGTAACCTCTACTTATAGCTAGAACAATTTGTATTTTGTTTTGCTCCATTCTATTTATGAGACATATTAAAATCTCAATTCTTTTTTATCACATCAGCTATAGTTTCTAACCTTTAATCATTTTATGTTTTGATTAGCCTGGCATTTCTTTCTAAGTTCATGCTGCTGATTAAAATACTACCTAGAACATGATCAAAGCACTTTTGTTTTCAACATAATACTGGAAAAAAATCATTTTGTGCTAACTTTGTTCATCACTGTTAGTATATTTTATTTTGTCATCTATGACTACTTCTAACTTCATACAAGACACTTTTGTTTTCCCTAGAGTGCTCTGCTCTAAAAGGCCCTGTCGAATGTCTTTGTGAATTCAAGACAGATTATGCGTATGGTTCTATTTTAATTTACCAATTTAGCAATTCTATCAGAACTAGAAATGAGTTCAGTTTAGAATGGCTTATTCTTTGTGACCTCATAATAACTCTTAGGAAGTTCTGCTTTACTTTTTTCTCCTGGATGTCCAAGTACATTTTATATATTGATATTACTATTAAAAAATCATATTTTCAGTACAAATTACATTGTAAGCTATATCCTGATAGTAGTTCTTTTTATCTTCTGAACAACCTCATTAGGTAGGAACTATTCCTGCTTTGCACATGAACTCAAAAAAATGTAGAAACTGTAGTTAATTTTCACAAAGAACCATGACTATTATATTGTGAAATGAGAGATCAAACACCTATCTGTTTAACTATAGAGTCCTATTCTTTACCTTCATGCTATGTATACATATTTCTATGGTTTTCCTTGGAATCAACATCAACTTTGTTAGTGTGCAGTTTCCAATGTCCATTTTTATCCACTTTAAAATATCATGGCATTCATATTCATAAAGGTTATTAATAATGGAATTTTGATCTTGTCTATAGAAACCCCTTTGTAGTCTGGGATGTGATTTACCAAGTAATAGTGATTTCACACCTTTAAAGCAGCCAGGTTAATTTTACTGTATCTTGGCTTATCTAGAGTTTCAATGGTCTCTTCATATCATAACTATTAACCATGGATATTTATTACTGGTGAAGAAAATGACTATATAAGAAGATAAATCTGAGACATTGAGAAGTTCTGCTTTTCCTCTATCATCTGTTAATATACAAATATTATCCCCACACCAAGAAATGTTTTGTTTCTCTTTTTGCTCTTATTGTAGATTTGAAAATGTTCTTTCTTTTTCCTTATGTTTTTCAATAAGTGTAACACATTTGGAACTTTAGTTTTCTTTATATAATTTTATATATAGTCATACAACTTTTTAACAATTTTCTTTAAGCAATCCAATCTTTATAGATAGATAGATACAGATATATCTGTATCTATCTATATAAAGGAAATTAATGGGTGTACATAAATATTTTTAAGCAAATAATTTCTGAGCTGTATCTAGCATTTGTAGTGCTTTCGTATGACTTAAAATAGAAAAGCATACTCTCTAGACCAAAAATGACAAAACTAACCCTTCCTCTGAGCCAATACTTCCCTTCACTAGGGAGAGTAGATTGATTGGGGATCATCCCTTGGCTGGACAACAGTGTGCGCATCTCTCTCTGCCTCCTATGGCTCCCATTTGCCCAGATAGTCGCAGTTGCTACGTGCTCACATAGTAGTTCATCCTTTTCATTTCATAGAGATCATCGTAAGTGCCTGGATCCTGACTTTATGATGCCGGGACTACTCATATCTTTTCTTCTATCATATCCTTACAAATATAAAGTATAGTTGGGCTATATATTATTATTTACAATATTCCTTGGGATTTGAGAAAAGCTGACAATGAGATCTCTGAGAAACTCATTACTCATTACATCTAAATCACCAACTTTGTTGATTCAAAGTAAATTCTATGTGTTGCTTCTTCAATATACATGAAAATATAAATACATGATTTATTATATGTTATCATTTATCAGGATGAGACTTTTTTACATGCATGGAGACTGAAGCTTCAAATTTATTATGTCATGCACACATTTTATAATCAAAGTTAGGAAAGAAAACTAGTTTTTTTTTTTCTTTTTTAGATGAGTAATCTCCAAGATTGCATTTTCTTAACAAAATTAGGTCTTGGTTGATTTTAACTAAAGTAACTGATACTTACTTGATCCTAACCTCTTGTTTGTTCAATAGTCCTTGCATATAAAATTCTACTCTTGGATTTTGTTTTCTTTAAAGATTCTTTTGAACAAGTTATTTCTCACCATTGCTCTTTCCCAGTCTTCAGATCCATGTGTATAAAATTATTTTCACTTTGTTACATTAGAATGCTTTACATTTCTTATTTAAATTAATATGTACGTGTGTATATGTACAAACTATTCATATGTAAACTCACAAGTAATATTTCCTAGCACTTATTCCTATTATTCCTAACTAAAAATTATTGTGTAACTGGAACCATTTCAACTTGATATACCTTATTTCTTCTATAATATCTAATTTCAGAAATTTATTTTCCTATAATTTCTTTTTCCTTTACAGTGTATCTTAAAATTTTGGTTGTTCAGTTGATGGTTTTTCAACTGGCCCCATTATTTTCTGTCCTTTTTCCTTCAGCTTATTACCAAGAATAAGATTCTTTACTATTAAAATTCATTGTCCAAATATCTTTAACCCCACAGATATTCCATTTCTTTAGCTTATTTCATCTTCCCAAATCTCTACTCTAGACTAAAAACAAAAAAGGAAAGCATATATGCCTGATTCAAGCATTTTGCTGCAAAGGATCATAAAAATCACTAAAGAAACAGTTAACATCAGCAGAAAATTTTAAAAACCTGCAGTTCAACGAGTCTTGGCCATCTCTCTCATGTTTCATGTCTATTCTCTAGTAAAAGAACATGTCATTTGTCATGTCATATCTACACGTGAAGCCCCACATGAAGCCCCACATGTTCTTCAGCAAGGGGGCGCCACATACTACAAAACCTGGTGATACCTGAATTAGTAAAATACCCAAGAAATTGAATGAGTCAATGAATGGATGAATATTAGTCAACAAAATGATCCCATGAATGTGTTTCTCTTTATTAGGATTTTATTAGTATACAAACCATGAAACTCTGCTTATCTTCTAATTTTCTCAATTTCCTCTTTATTAGAAAGACTTTGTAATAGCTCATAAATCCAGATGCATACTTTCTTTTTATTTTTTCTTCTGTAAATACGTCTTTCCATTATATACTGTTTTCATTAGGATTGTCTCTTTCTCCTTGGCATTTTTTTTTCTTTCTGGTTTTATTCTTGCCTTATTTCTCTTATTCTTTCTTGATACCATTTAGCCTTTAGCCTTTTAAAAACCTCAGTGCAGAGAGAGATGTTCCTATAGCCCTTTAACCTTATCTTTTAGCAGAGAGACTAGCTTGCATTTATAGCATACATAATTTGTGACCACCTGAGGAAAAAGACAAACTTAGCATACATCCTGAATGTTCCTTAAATAGTTCCCTTGGTGTCCACACTTCTTCAAGTTAAGCTCAAGTCCTTTCTGACTCTTCCTGTGTTCTCTTTGTGCTCTGCCAAGTCACGATGACAGTTTGTTATGTCTATTTGCTGGTACTCATGATCTCAAGGGTGTTACTGACTTTAAGATTGGCTGTCCACTCTAACCTCCTGATGTAACTATCTGATAACTTGTTTGTTCCTGCTAGTTATCAATAATTTGTGCCTAATAGATGTCTAGCTTTGACCTTTCCACAAAAGCTATGTTATTAAATTTATATCCCTGAAAAGATTGCTGTGAAACATTCCATTCCATTAACTAAGTCTTAATCTATTTTGCAACTTATGTATGTACACAAGCTTAGAAGTAATTTATGTGTGTATATTAGGCTTTGTTACTATGTAATTAAGCACGCTGAAACATGCATACTTGTCCAAATAAGATACTTAAACTAGCTCACAATTTATTTGAAGAAAGGTAAAATGGAAAGAACGATATGCTGTCTCTCTCCCATTAATGGCTCAAATTTAATTTGTCTATATTTAATATACAGGTATTTTGATAAGACTCCACATAGCCAATAAAGAATGTCAAAAGCACTTTTAGTGGTATTCAAGCAATATGAAGATATTTTGTTTAAAAGTGAAACCTTAGGACCCAGAAGCTACACATGGGCAATCCATAAATATTCCTAAGAAGTTCACAAAATTGAAAGATTCAATCTGAAAACCTATCTGATAATGATATTTCTAATTCTTAAACTTTATAGTTATTCTTCTGGTGTGCACACATCACACACACACACACACCCCAAAAGATTTTTATTGATTATATTTGAAAGAAAATTGGATATATATATATATAATATACATAATGATATTTGAGAATTGATGTATTTGTTCTTTTGATTACAAAACTATAATGTATTTATTTGAAAAATTACTGACTTTTTCTATAAAATGTGAAAAGTGAAACAAAGTCTAGCAACTTTCAAGGAAAGATGTCAGCATAGCATTTGTGCCTTCATAATTCTGTTCCACATATCATGGGGTCAAAGCACATACTGAAAGGATAAAACCACACCTTTAAAGTTTTCTATATCAAATGCATGAGAAAGAAAATCATCCCTTCTCTCATAAAATTTCAACTTAGTCATTCACAGTATACCACCTTCAAAGACCAACCTGGAAAGGAAAATTTTGGTGAATAATTTATAAGTCAAAGGTAAAGCCAAGGGTGCAATCCAAAATATATATATATATATATATATATATATATATATATATATGGTCTTAGAACACACAGAATTCAGACAACATATCAGAGTATGAAGAAAAACAAACACCACAAACTAAAGTTTACATTTACATGAAAAATAAAAACTGCCTTTAAAAAAATATAGATCATAAATATACCAAAAGTATAATACTGTGAAGACCCATAAGCTACTTTAAAAGTTTTGAAAGATATATCTCTATAAACCAAACATGTCTTTGAACCTCTAAGTCTTAATATTTTCACTTACAAAATCTTGGGCTGTTCAAATAGAAAAAAAAAAGAATAAAATAAACATTTTTCTTTTTAAAATTTTAACCATGATTTGTTTTTCAATTTGAGCCTTCTGTGGTCCATATAGCCTATGCACATATCCACACTCAATCCTTAACCCATAGTTATAATTGTTTGTTTTATAAACCACTTTACTGAGGTATGAATGACATACAACTCATTGTGCATATTTAATGTGTATAGCTTGGTAAGTCTGGACCCCATGAAACCCTTACACAGTCTATGCCATAAAGATACCCATCTGCTCCGGAAGATTTTTGTCCTCTTTATTCATTATTTTTCTTTTGGTGATAAAACACTTAGTATAAGATCTATTCTTCTTAGTAAATTTTTAATGATACAATACAGTATTATTAACTATAGGCACTACTTTATAGGCAACATCTCTAGGATTTATTTAACTTGTGCAACTGAAACTTGGTACCCTTTGAAAAATACCTCCCTGTTTCTACTGCTCACCAGTCTCCGGTAACCACTACCTTACTTGTAGCTTCTATGAGGCTGACATTTTTAGATTATTCATAAAAGTGATATTATATAGTGTTGGTTCTTCTGTATCCAGATTATTTCACTTTTCTTAATGTCATTTGGGTTCACCCATGTTGTCACAAATGGCAGGATTTTCCTCTTTTTTTTTATAAGGTTGAGTAATACTATAATATTAATTATATGTATATATTTATAGATGGATTATCCATATACATATGCAAAGATATAGTCTTAGTGTTGTGTTATATAAATGTTATATAAATGTCATGCTATATATTGTATATATATTATATGGATATTATATAATCTATAATAGAGAAAATGTGTTGTGTATATATTAAATAGATAATATAGAGGTTGTAGCAGACATATATATGTGTGTGAGTATATACAGATATATACATATATATACACATGCATAGATCCATTTGATTCTGTTTCTCTGGAGAACCTGACTAATACAAATTCAGTCTGTTGTGGAAAATTCAAAGCAAACAATGTGTATCAAGTGGTATATTGGCCTTTAGTTTGTTAATTTGTCTCTGCAGAGTCCTTGTATTTCAAGGACCAACAAAATAAACATATCCACCACCACCACCCCCTACCCTCACTAGCAACCACAGCTGACACCATTCACCTGAGTTTGTCTGACTTTTTCCTGATAAGCCCACACTTCTCTTTGGAACTTTGTGCTTTGTCCCAGCAAAGCACAAAGTTGTACAACAGGAAGCAAAAATTTTGTTTCTGAAAGAATAGGGGTGATGGTAGGTGGTGCCACTCACATTTCTGCCCCTTAACTCTCAGACTCATGAATCCTGGCTATGGAAAAAGTAGTATCATATTTTGGAAAGGTAATTTAGAACATATACAGCCTCCTGGAGAACCTTGCCAGGTCCTACAATGTATTGCCACATACTCGGTAATTTAACCGAGTCTGCCAAAGGCTAGTTCACTGATCTGCCAAAACGTTTCAGGATGGTGGGACATATGGTAAGACCAATGAGTGCCTCAGGGATGGCCCCATTGCTGCATTTCTTTTTCTGTGAAATGAGTTTCTTGACCAGAAATAGTGCTGTGTGGAATGGCTTGATGAATGCTGGAGAAGGTATTCTGCAAGTCCATGGATGGTAGTTTTGGCAGAAACTCCGTATACAAGGAAGTCAAATCCACATCCACAGTCAATGCTTACCTCAGCAAGAACAAAACACTGCCCCTTTCATAATGGAAGTGATCCAGTGTAATCCACTGGCCGCCAGGGAGCTGACTGGTCACCCCAGGGAATGGTACCATTTCAGGGACTCACTGTTGATCTCTGCTGCTAGCAGATTTAACACTCAGCAGCAGCCATGGCCTGGTCATCTTTGATAGGTGAACGTCTATGTTGCTAAGCCCATGTATGAACTCCATTGCTATCTTCGTAGCCACTTTGTTCATGAGCCCATTAGATAATGACAGAAGTAGCTAAAGAAAGAAGCTGACTAGTATGTATAGAACAGTTCATCCTATTCACCTGATTATTAAAATCCTCCTCTTTGGTAAGGATTCACATAGGCTACAAATACCTTCACATTTTTCACCCGTTCAGAGAGTTCCATCCATATACCTCTTCCTCCGACCTCTTTGTGATGTTCCTTTAACAAACCATGTTTTGTGATGTTTGTGATGTTCCTTTGTGATGTTCCTTGACAAACCAGTCAAATCATTGGCCACAGCCCACGAGTCCGTATATAACCCACCAGAAATACCTGCTGTTTACTTTTCTGAGTAAATGTACAACCAGCTGTGCTGCTTGAAGCTGTACCACTGGGGGGATTTCTCTTCACCGCTCTTTCTCCAGGGTGCCCAGGAATGGAGCGTCCGTCCCCTTTTGGGTGGTACCATGTATTGCATAGTTTAATCTGTTAAGCCTTGAAATACAAGAACTCTCTTCAGAGAAAAACTAAAACACTGAAGACACATATATTGTCTGGTGTACTTTACTGGCTTTGAATCTTCAACAACAGACAATGAAACTGTACTAGGGGTGTCCAAAGAAACAGAGCCAATTATATAGAGAGAGGGAAGGGAATACATTTTAAGATAGTAGCTTGTGTGATTGTCAAGCACCTGAAATCTTCAGGCTGGTAATTCTAGCAGGAGTTGATGATGTAGTTGAGTGTGAAGGCAGGCTGGTGTCAGAATTCTGTCCTCTTTGAGAAACCTCAATATTGGTTCTTAAGGTGTTCAACTGATTGTATGAGACCCACCCACATTATGGAGGGTAATCTGCTTTACTCAGATTCTGCAGATATATGTTAAAGTTATCTGAAAAATACTTCCTTACAGAATCTAAACTGATGTGTGATCAAAAAACTGGTGACAATAACCAAGCCAAGGGACACAAAAATTAGGTTTCACAACTTGTCTAACAATAAAAGGTGATTATTAGGCTCAAATTAGATAAGAAAGACTTAGGCAGACACAGCACAGTGCCTTACACATAGCAGTCTATTATTGCCATACTGCTGCTATTACTAATACTATTACGACTAATACCACTCTTCACACTACTTATGCTGCTGTTACTGTTACTTTACATACTATTAGATTACATACTAATGGTAGCATGTCTTAATGCACCCCTACTCATTTCCTAAGGTTTGCTAGAACATAATTGTTCACAGTCAGTCAACTAGCTGCTGCACTAATCCATTCAAACTCCTGAAAGCCTAAATCAACTCAAGTTATGCGTTCTTTGCAAAAGCTAACCCAGGAGTCTTGGAGATTGATAGTTTTAGGTTCAAATTTTGGAGTATAAACATTGAGCAAATTAAGTTTTCCAAGCCTCTTTTCCGTATCTGTGAATCAGGACAATACAATTGATCTGAAGTTTATTGTGTATCTTTTGAAGCTCGATTAAGATCATCACTCTCAGGGGCGCCTGGGTGGCTCAGTGGGTTAAGCCTCTCCCTTCAGCTCGGGTCATGATCCCAGGTTCTGGAATCAAGCCCCGCATCGGGCTCTCTGCTCAGCAGGGAGCCTGCTTCCCTTCCTCTCTCTCTCTGCCTGCCTCTCTGCCTACTTGTGATCTCTGTCTGTCAAATAAATAAATAAAAATATTAAAAAAAAAAAGATTATCTCTCTCACCTCCAAGGCTGTATTTATTCATCCTTCCACTAGTCTTATACTCTGTGTTATAGAGTAAGCATCTTAATGGTTAGAAATCATATGCTATGTGTATTTCAGTCCTCTTCCTTACCTTGGCACAGTGTAGGAGGCACCAAACTATATGATAAATAACAGTGATAATTAATGAATTATTTAATATTTAGATAATTAAATAATTCATTAATTATGCATTCAAAGATATATACATACTTAATACCTATTACTTTTTTGATCTTCATGGTAAAGAAGGCACTGGATGGAAGAGTAGGCCATTGAGAATATAAAATGAGAAATGGAGGTTGGTATAGTCCATGAAGTAAGCAAAAAGATTCAGAGAACAGAAATCCATCACAGCAGGAGACTTGGTAATTCTAGCAGGAGTTAGAATGTAGAACTACTAAATGTATAAACGAAATGTAAAATGTAAATAAACTTTACTAAATGTAAAGCCAAATGTGTAAATGGACCATTTTGCCCTGGACCATTACTAAACATGATCCTGGGCCTAATTGTCCTACAAATGTATTTAGTAATATACTAATTCTAAAATAGAATGATCTGCACCAGCAAAGCCTTGAACAAATTTTAAGCATTAATACATTTGGAAGGAGGGCAATGTCAGGGCACAGAGTAAGAGAGGATAGACTCAAACAAGGTTTGGGTAACACATAGGAGGCAGTGCCCTACCAAGCTTCAGAGAAAGACAGAGATTATGTTTGCTTTCAGGACAGAACTTAAAGGGTCACCTCTCCCTTTAGGATAGAATAAGGGGGAAAATCTCAAGTTTGGAAATAAAATTTACAATGATTATTTTTACCCAGAAACAACACATCTCTACCTCTAATATCTTTTAGTTGAAAGAAGATGTTGTGTATCTGTAACTATTTAAATGAAAAGTTTTAACATGAAGAAATCCATACACAGTTTTTAAAAATAATTTTTTAACATAATTCAGTCCAACAGATAGATAATAGTTTCTCCATAAAGCTTGGACTGAATATAGGCTCAGTAACCATTTCTCATAGACATTCCTTTTGTTTTTAAGCTGCCACATAACCGGTGAGCAGGCTAAAATTGTAGACAATTACTTCTTAAAAGGATTATGATCCTTTCCAACATTTTTTTTAAATCAAGTTTAGTACATTCACTGAAGCATTTGTAAACAATCTCTTTCTTTACTTATTCATTTAACAAGTATTTACTGAGTCCCTAGTATGTTCTGAAAACTCTATTACACACCAAAACCTAGAAGTAAATAAAACAGAACACTCCCTGCCTTTTGAAGCTTAAGTTCTGCCAGAGAAACCCAACAACAATAACAATGTTAATAAAATTAAATGAGAAAACAAAAAGGTTGAGTCAATAGATATGTGGGTGGGTGGGTGGGAAGAGACTTGGAGCTACTTAACATGGGCTTTTTAAGGGAAAAAAAAATTACTTCTTTTAGGAAATGACACTTGAAACGTCCTCTGAAAGATGAAAAGAAATTCCTGTGTCTGAGGGTGAGCAATCGGGGAGAGAACATAAGAGGAAAGGCTCTGGAGACATAAACACCAGAGTGGTTTCAAGAGTGAACTTCAAAGGCAGGAGAGAAGATGAAACTGGAAAGCTGGCTGAAGGACCATATATGGAAATACGCATTTCAGGCAAGAGCTGGCCTCTACTGACTCCTTTTGGCCCCTGCGTGCCAACTGTGCTTATCTTTTTCCAACTCCATGTTTAATGAAGTCACATCAGCTGCTTGAAATTGGACATGGCGGGCATATTAACACAATGAAATCTGTAAGGCTGACAGATTCACTGACAGATTGACTGACAACCTCTCTATCCTAGGTCCCCCACCACCAGAGAAATAGATGGAAAAGCACACTACCAATGTCTAGTTGTCTAGTAACTCTTCCTCCAACTCTTCCTTCCTCTTCCTCCAAAGCAAAGGCATTTTTTGATGTTGTTGGTCATGCTTCTGCTGGCCAAGATATAAACCATTTCGAGCAGTACAATGAAGGAAATCTTTCCAGCCAGTGGCAGAGCTCAGACTTCTCTAAGGGCTTGTTTTATTTCAGTTTTTACTTGCAGGTGAATGTAGGATGATGAACTCCTTGATGGGCATTCAGGGCTGTTCTACCATCAGCTGTTTTATCCTGTGGTCATCAGCCTTTACATAACAGCACACACATTTCAGATTTTCCTGACTGAGAATTTTTACCTCTTTTGTATTATTTCTTTGCCAGAGTCAGAGTGGGTACCATTTTCAAGTTGGGAGGAAGGGACATGACCAACACTGTCAGCCTGAGGCCAATAAGACTGGAGACCACAGGGGCCACAACCAGTAGACTGTTTGTCAGTGGGCAAGCAGATGGACTGCTCTTTGCCCTAAAGTGTCTGTGCTTAGGGCATGGTGGAGAGTTCTGGTGGATGTGGAAGGTATAGGAACCTGTTCTAGTTGCGGCTCGTGGGGGGCATGTAGGACAATGAGGATTCCCCCACCCTACACGTCTTTAACCACTGAAAGACAGGCCACCCACAGTACCAGTGGCTCATGAAGGCCTTCCATGGATGGAAGCCCATCCATGTCCACAACTTGTCCTTCTGGTACAGGAATTCTGCCACCCAGTGATGCCAGTCTTTGCTCTGGGCCCACAGAAAAACCACACATTTGGGGTCCTCCAGTTCCTCCTCCTAATATTTTAGAATTAAGGAATCAGTGCTTCTCTCTGCCATTTTTACTTTAGAATCATCATGACCAAATGTGCTGAAATTCTTTGTGTATTTATCTCTGGATTTCTCTGAGAATGAGTGCTAGGGAAAGAGGTGTCAGTCTCCGTGCCTTCCTATTCGGACAAACTCAGTCGTGACCATGATATGGCTGTTACACAGAGAGACTCCCAGATGCAAAGTACAAGTAAACCAGTGATGATTGAATGTCTATAAAGTAAAACACACACTTTCTTTTCAGTACGATGCACAAGTAGGTCTTCCAGAGAAATGAAAGAGTAAAGGAACTCTTAACTAGGCATTGTACTGATATATTTGTTTTATTTGTTAAGTCTGGGAAACTGGCAAGAACAACTCATCTCAGTTAGTTAATATTTGTTTCTGAGTGGATACATGGAAATTGAGCATGGACTTTGAAGTAACAGCAGCTTGAGTTCCAGTGCAACTTACGATGTTTACTAGCTGAGTGTAGTCTGGCATTTTGCAATACTTCTGAGTGCTGTTTCCTCATCTGAATGAGACATGTTGCTATCTACTTCACGGAGTTTGTAAAGGACTCAGAGCAGTTCCACACATGAAAATATGAAGCCCATTCTCTGGCACAAAGTAGGGCAGGATGGCACAGTCTAAAGAGATGTGACTACATAATTTGATAGACTTTGCAATTCTGTCCTTGTCCGTAGTTTAACTACAGTAGATTTTAAAACTTCGGATGACCTCAGTATTTTTTTATCTTAAATGGGGCTAACCACACCTTGCAGGATTATTGGGAAGGGTAAAATGTAATCCTGTGTTTTGTACAGTGTTGTGTGCATAGTTAGGAAGCAAAATTTAGATTTAAAAACTCTTGAAGAAACTCAGGTCTCAAGGAAAGATTGGTATATTAATGGGTGAGTTTCCTTGCCAAATACACAGCCCACTAGTTCCTCCTTGATACAAGCTTCCAGTCCATTCTGCTTCTGTGTTGATTTTTTTGTTTAAAAAAAAAAAAAAAGGCACATAGCCTGAGACTGGACTCTTTGAAGGATCAGAATTCCTGAAAATCTGCAGAGTGGAAGATGATGGGATAGATTCCCCTTTTGACTCTTTAATTAGTTTCTAGAGCTTTCTTTTTTGAGCACCACTTCATAGAAAATAAACTCCTTTTGGAGTTTTGCCAAAGCTCATTTTAGCTGCATTCAGAAAATGTATTTGGCCTGATAAACTAAGTCTATTTTTAAAAGGTGATACCAGAGGGCTGTTTTTTTTTTTATTTACTTATTAAATAAAGAGTACAAATTTTCTTTTACTGGTGCCTATTTGTGCCCTTTCTCTATGCTAGAACATTGTCAAGATTCTGTTCACAGGGGTTAATTTGTGGCCTTGAGAGTTGTAGTTATTGCCCATCGGGAAATGTGCCCACTCTGAATTTACCATGCACCCGTTAGAAGCCATGCAATTTCTATGCTTCGAACTACGAACTGATGAGAATTCTCAGTTCAGGGCTTGTACCTTTGCTTTTGTTTATTGATATCTTCAGGCCTAGTTTTTGGAGGCTTCTCATGGTTTCTGCATCCAGGCTTTTTAGATGCTTTGTACTCTCTACTTGTACAAGCCACAAGAACTGTTTTATTGCCTGAGAAACACTGATGACGCCATGGCCTCCTTTCTTTTGATGAACACATCCAGTGACCAACTTGCTTTAATACCACCTTAGTACACCCCCCCAGACTGGTGAGCCCTTAGCTGCACACTGGTCTAATGAAGGCTCTAAGATAACAGCTAGGAAAAGTCACAGGCAAGAAATCTGATTGTACTGTGTGATTAGCTCTTCTACTGTAGGTACAGGCAAGATTTTGTATTCCTTGCCCTTTTAAGAGCAAAAGCTCCCACTCAGATTTTACATGAGAGCAAGAGATCTGAGACAAAATAACTAATGCAATTTTTCTTGTATTTTCAACATGCAATACTATTGCACTCAGGATATCCTGGATATATCTTTTCTCTGGACATTTGTCCCCTGGCCCCCATACTTGGGGCCCATGGTATAGTTCACATTCCTCTTTCCTGGCAATGCTTCTCTCTATGGTGTCCACAGATGATCTGTTAAATGACTTTGAGAGGAATTGTTATGAGTTGACAAAAGTTTAATATGTTACCCTTATTAGGGTCTCTTTGATATTTTTACAAGGGAGCTTTAATTACTATATCAAAAAGGAAAAGAAACCAAATGCCTCTTGTCTCAATGACCACAGCGTAATCACTCAATACCTCCTGCATGGAAATGGGACTGCCGAATTACATTCTTAATTTCACAGTAGGCTCTGAGTTCCTGGAGGACTTACGATGTTCTGTTTGACTTTGTATCCTTAGTGCCCAGAATAGCACCTGGCACATAACTAAACTCAAGAATATTTGTTGTACGAATGAATGAGTAGTAAGTGATGCTGAAACAGTATATGCCAAGAAGATGAAAATATATATTCAAAGTATAGGACCTGAACAGAACAATGTGTGGTCTTTCAATATACAGCCATCTAAGTGAGATTGGCCTGAGCATCATACATCTGAGACAAAAAGTCCACTCCTGACATTGTGAGAACAAAGACCCAAGGCATAGCATAAGAATGTGCTCTGCAGGGGTGCCTGGGTGGCTCAGTGGGTTAAAGCCTGTTCCTTCAGCTCAGGTCATGGTCTCAGGGTCCTGGGATGGAGCCCCACATCGGGCTCTCTGCTCAGCAGGGAGTCTACTTCCCCCTCTCTCTGCCTGCCTCTCTGCCTATTTGTGATCTCTCTCCCTCTGTCAAATAAATAAATAAAATCCTTTAAAAAAAAAAAAAAAGAATGCTCTACAGGCAAATTAGGTTTGCAAATATCATTCCCTTAAGTGGGAGTGAAAACGGAAATGAACAAACTGAAACAAATCATTTCTTCTCCCAAAATCACAGGGAGAGAAGCAAGCACTGAACAGAGAAGATGAGGGCGTGGTATTTTGCCTCAAATCTGTAACAAGCCCACACATCAAGAATAATAGCACTCTAGGAATTTTGTCAGTTGATATATATAACCTATGAAAAAATGAATCCATGCACTTACTGTCCTATTTAAAAAATCAGTCATGAACTTTTTCCATTTACAAAGTAATGTATGCTTATTTTTTTTAATCAACGAGTTTCTAAATGATGTACAGATGTTGTAAGAATTAAAAACTTTAAGTAAATTCGCTTTCACATAGTTGTGATAAACATATTATAATTTATAATTAAGATTTATTTGTCCTCAAAGAATGGCTTTTAAATGTCATTTGAAAAAATCAAGAATGCTACCTGCAAAATAAAACCAAGACATATATTTAACATTTTCGGATGCTATTTTTCTTATTCTATAGCCTTTAACGTATGCCAGTGTATGTGGAGGCAGGAGGATGTATTTTTGTGTTTCAATACTACACACTATATTGTGATGTCTGTGTTTTGTTCACATTTTACCTAAAGGCAAATTACAACAAAATGAAGATTAAAATGTTGCCATCATTCCATAAATATTCATCAAGATATATTTTTAGGTAAATGTTGTTAAAGTTCGGGAGCTATAGAAAGCTGGAAAGGTTAATTCCCCTTCCAACTTTAGAGAAAAGAAAGAGAGAGAAGGAAACAGAGACATTTTATTTCCTGTGCTATAGGCTATGCTGAGCTAATAGCAAGAAGTAGAATACAATGGAAAACATAAAAATAAAATGTCCATTAAACTGGTATTCATTTTTCAGAGAGCTGGTATGCAGCATGCATTAACCATGTGCGTGTAATTATTGTATAGTTTTTGAAAATATGTGGTGGGAGTCAGTTACCCATGCAGGACTTATTTTTGGATCTGTAAAAGAGCTTTATGTTGGATAATAACATGGTGTCAGCCCTGCATGAAAAGACGGAATGATGAAGTCTAAATTGTTCTGAATGCCTGCAAATGGATCAAATGGCTCAAAATAATAACTCAATTTTTATTAGGACTGTGATGACACTTTCAACCTTTCAGAAATACATTCTTTATGGTACAAAATATGCTACATAAAATTGCTGAAATCTATTGTCATGGAAAAAGAAACAAACTATAGAAAAGTAAAAATAATGGAATGGACGGCTTAAGAGAGCGAGAGAGTCCAGATGAAACAGCAACTCAATAAGGTGTATTCAAAATTTTTTCCTAGTAAACGGAACCAAAGATCTCCCCACCTTATATTCTGTTACTTATTTATACTTTAAAAGCCTTGATAGATCAGGGCTAAGTTTTACCATTTTGTGTTCTAAAGATAACATACTTTGTGTTATTTTCTTGGTGGTTTTGGCTTTAAAAATAAACTTGTTTATTAGAACATATATAGAAGGAATATCAGAAGAAGAGTAACTGGGAAAAAATAAGACAATGGGAAAACTAAATTCCGTTTGGAGCTGAATTCTTTTGGTGTCTCCATTTCCCCTAAAATGGTAGCATTTGTTCCATGTTATTTTGGTATCTCTACAAATAGAAAAATCACGAGGTCTTCCACCAGTGTATTAAAGGCAACTGGAGCTTGTGATAGATTTTCGCACCTCAACAACATTGATTTAATCTTCAAAATTGTACTGGAAAAGTAAAAGCCGTTGAATGTATGACATGTCAGGAAATGGATAAGAAATAGAAAGAAGTAGGGGAAATACAAGGAAAGACTGTTTCTGCATCTCCCAAATCCTGACATTAGACCCAACTCCAAGACAATAGATTTTCAAGCCTTCAATATGGTAGGCTCAGTAACAGCTCCCACTACAACTTAATTAAGCTTGGTTGATGCAACGCAATCAATATTCCCTTGGTAATGGCATGAGCAATATATCATTTCTATCTCTGGTCAGTATCACTGCTGGATATTTAAACACACTAAGAGTAGTTTGAGGTTACAATGACATTTGCTTTGCAAGTTCACTTTTTTTTTTTTTTTAATAGCTACGCTATCAGTGTGTACAGAGTGAAGGCTAACATTGAATTTCCAAGGTTTTAGAATGACCTGTGTCAGAACTCTTCTGGCATGAAATATTATGCATAATTCATAATGCCCAAACTCTTCAAAATTCAACAAGCATGATTTAATTCCGACCAGAAGATTAGAATTTGTATGACATTTTTGGCATTGTTATTAATTTTAATAACAAAAGAAACAATTAATTATATGAATATTCCCCAAAAAAGTCCAGTAAATAATGTATTTTAAGAAATCCAAGCATATATGCCTAAACTGTCATTTGTAATTGGCAATTAAAATGTTTTTTTGTGTCCAAAAATATTTAATTGAACAAAAGTTTTTTTTTTCTTTTTCTTTTTTTATGAATTTAATAATCTGTCAAGAAATGTATTTGGTCAAAGTTAGTGGGTGAACTGACATTTCAGAATCCACTCTCTTATGCTCTACCTTCAGGTTCAAAACCTTTGATCAATTATACAATAGCAGCCTTGAAGATCAAAGAATCCCTAACTGCTAGTGAGCAAATACAGGGAAGTAGAATAACATTGGAGTGAAGTCATTCATAACATAAAGTTACAGGACAAAGAGAATAACGATCTTAGAGTATATTTATTTTCTTCTTTTTTTCATGTAGAAAGTAATGGTGTGAACTTATATAAAGCTGTCAAAGCTTATCAGATACATGTTTTAAAGTGACATAATTCAAATTCTGATTGCCTTTAAAAACATTTGAGAGCAAAAAAATCAATATGTCATAATGTCAGGGAATCTTTTGAATTAAAATGTTATATCATCCATTAGTTTTCCTCTTAGACCAGTCCTCCATTGGCTTAAAAGTGCAACCACAGTGGAAAGCTACCAAATGTCCCACCCCCAGTTAGATCAAATTAATGACTGAAAAATACTTAGGGAACACGATTTCCTTTATTTGTTAAATCAAAATTCAAAGCACCGGCATAGTTCGGTTGTGAAATGCTCTGGTCAAACATGGAATATATTTTCTGAATATTTTCAAATATGCCAATTGCAGGGGTAAGTGAAAATGTCTAGTCATTTTCCAAAGATAAACTATGTAGGTAGAACTGTTTTGTGCATCACATGAGGAACAGGTTTTATGTGTGGGTTTGCAGCCAATTTTCTTAATTAGTATAGACAACTTAAGCAGCTTAAAGGTATTTCTTGCTTATTAAAAATTCTCTTTATAAACTTACAAGAATAGATTTATAATGAATTCATGCTAAGAAGCATTTGTTAAATTTAGAAAATTTGAGAACAACATGCTAACATCTGGTTCATGCTGTTTATGTGTCTAATCCCCCTTCTATAAGTTATTGCTTTATGTAGCTGGGGTTTTGTGGGGTTTTTTTGAGAAAGAATAGTTTTAACAAACCTGAGATTCTTAATGGTTGGGAATTCCACTGACCAATATGCCTTCATGTCTATTAGATCAAACTTCATATTGCTTAAATGTTTTAGGAATGTCTACAACTATGTGCATTGTATGTTAGATTCTATTTATTGCATTAAAATTGACCTGATATTTCTATTACTGTCAAGTTGTAATAGATAACATTTTTGAGAGTTTACCCATAAAGGGATTTTTAATGCAGATTTTGCATGCAATATGCACATTCCAGAGGAATGGCTAAACCCTCTGGCAAAATTAAAGAGGGATTTGTGTAGTGAGCATAAAATAAATAAGCAGAAGCCTGGCAATGTAAATGAGAAGAAAGAACTTGGGAAATTCTCTGATACTGTGGAATTAGTATCCATCCTTAAATTGGTATAGAGATTTATGTTATTTGACTTGGACTTCTAGAAGCTTGCTAACTTCATTGTTCTCCTGAGCTCCTGCTGCCTCCAAACTGAGAAATATACACTCAAAGGGGATAGAATATATAGAAAACAGATTAACCACATTATGCATATTACCTAATTATCATGCACTCACCAAATAGGAGGTTGATATTATTATTAAACTGATTGATGAGCAAACAGGTCCATATTAATGGCTAGCTTTAGCCTGTCCTATTATTAAACACAAAATCCCCCTCCCTGAAAGTGAAACAAGTCACATTCACAAAAGCAATGCAGATTTTAAGAAAGAAGAATAAACATGTGAGCTGGTTTTATGTCACTACACCTAAGGCTGTGTACTGGTAGGAGTTCAAAAAAGACTTGACTATATGGGGGAAAATAACCTTTTTTTTTTTTTCACTGAAATTCTAAAAATTATGCAGATTGATTCATTCATCCATTAAGCAAGTATTTCTTAAGTACATATGTTCTAGACATTGGGTCCATAGTGTTAAATGAGGGTAGAAAAGACCTTTGAATTTAAGGGGTTAGCAAATTATGTAGGAAAGAGATGATATGCTAAAAACCTAATAAACAAAAAAAGTAAAGGCTAAGGAAATGATATGGCAAGTTGTGACTAGATGGCTACCTTATTTTTATTTTTTAATGTATATTTTTTCACGTGTAGAATTTAATGAGTCATCATGCACATACATCACCTGGTACTCATCACACGTGCCCTCCTTAATATGTTACCCATTTAGCTCATCCCCCCTCCCACCTCCCTACCAGCAACGCTCAGTTTGTTCTCTGTAATTCATAGTCTGTGTCTTGGTTTGCCTCCTCCTTTTCCCCCCATGCTCATTTGTTTTGTTTCTTAAATCCCACATATGAGTGAAGTCATATGGTATTTTTCTTTCTCTGATTGACTTATTTCACTTAGCATAATACTTTCTAGCTCCATCCATGTCATGCAAATGACAAGATTTCATTCTTCCTGACAGCTCAGTACACCACATTTTCTTTCTCCATTCATTAGTTGATGGACATTTGGGCTCCCTCCATAATTTGGCTGTTGTAAATAATGCTGCTATAAACATCGGGGTGCATGTATCTCTTCAAATCTGTATTTTTGTATCTTTGTGGTAAATACCTAGTAGTGCAATTACCGAGTTATAGGGTAGTCTTATTTTTAACTTTTTGAGGCACCTCCATACTGTTTTCCAGAGTGGTTGCCCCAGTTTCCATTCAGGAGGCTACTTTAGATTGGGTGATGGGAAACCATTTCTGTGGAGAAGCTCTTCAAGTTGGGACAGGAATGACAGAGAGAACACATTTATATAAACATCAAGAGAAAGAACAGAAGTAAGACCAGTATGTTAGAGCAGAATGGTTAAAGTTGATAGTGGCAAAAGATGAATTCAGAAAGAAAATGAAGAAACAAGGGAACTAAATTTTTAGGACAAATTAGAGGTATTTGTTTAAAGTGCAGACCAAGGTAGCGTCCTTACGATAGATTTGATAGACACAATTACATTAAAATTCTAACAAAATGGACACATATGTGTAAACATTAGATAAAATAAATCAAAAACCTAAATTTGAAATTCACAAATAGAAATAGCACAAAGTGCATTAGCATATGAGAAAATATTTAACTTAGTACTAATTAAAGGAATTAATAGTAAAATTGTAATAATCCCAGTGTCAAATTTCAGTTGATAAAAATAGTAACTGATGCTAGCAAGGGTATATGGAAACAGAAGTATTACTCAATTCTGGTGGAAATACACATTGCTACCTCTTTTCTGGGAAGCAATTTGTCAAAATATATGGAAAACTAAATGTATGTCCATGACTTTAACCAATAAATTCCACTTGATTATTTGTCAAGCTTACTTGCGTTTTTAACATTGGATCACACACCTTTTTAATATAAATCTTATTATAGCCTGTATTCTTTCAGTAGGTTTGAAAACTTGAGAAAGAACTTCCAATGGGGCCAGACTAGGATATTTCAACTGCAATACATCATGTGTTCAGGACACCACAAAGAAAGAAAAGTGAAAGGTGTTTCATTATACCATATCAAATGCAATGTCCAAACAATTTCTGTTTGGGACAATTCAGCAACCGAATGGCCCTGGGCTTTTGCTCAGTGATGATTGACTGACTATAGCCTACAACTTAGTTTCTAGAGGGTATATATTAGGGCATCCCAACAAAAGGAGAAGCTATTCTGCCTTTCTAAAAATGATGTGAAGATTTAACTCATCTCTTTTTCAGTCCTTTCTGCATTTGGGGAGTGGGCAAAGAGTATGTGGCATAATTTTCTAAGGATAGTTGTCATAATTTTAATCCCGTTAATTCCTGCCAATGTATAAAACGAGATATCCATATATTTATCCATTAATCTATTTCTGTTTATCTATAAATATACATCTGTATTTATCCGTGATGTATTCCTGTAGATATGAAACTCTCTATATACAAATATATAACTATTTATCTGGAGATAGATGTAAAACCATAATATAGTATGATGTCACTAATGAAATCAGACTTGAGTTAAGATCTGACACACTGGTAAGAGTTCATTAAGCAAAGGAGAAAAAACATTCTAGACTGAAGTATCAAAATGAGGAAGACTCTATGACAGAAGAAAAGGAATTTTGAGACTCTAAAATGCAGGTCATATGACTTCAGCACACACTCCAGGGACGCGTTATGGTACAAGAGCTAACTGCAGATTTAAGCACAGGTGAGACCTTATATGACCTTTTTGCCTGTATCGATTGTTTTGGTTTTTAATCTAAGAGTAAAGCTATCTAAAGAGAAAACTTCAATGGAGAGTTAAACAGAAGCAATTGCAATTAGATTTATTTTTCAAAATACCCACTCTGGCCATACTGTAGAGAAGAAAATTAGGGTGATGGTTAGTGAATATGGAGATGACGGAAGATTGGCCTTAGGATGTAACAATAGATTTGGAAAGAAATAGACAAAATTAGGGTATATTATAAGAAAAAGAAAACCCACATGGTAAACCTATTAATGAATTGAGAATGAGTGGACAAATTAGAATTGAACAAGCCATGCTTTGGTAGAAATTAGTAAGTGTTAGGAGTTCAGTTTGACTTTTGCAAAAATGTCAGGCAGGCAAGTGTAGCACAATGAAGATATCTCCAAGAGACATGAATATTAGTCATTCCTGCTTGGGTGATAATCACAGCTATGAGAAAGGGCAGAAAGATAAAGAGTCAGACATGAAGGAGTCTGGTTCAAAGCCTCCAGCAATTCCAGCACATAGTGGCTAATTGGAGGAAGATGAGCCTACAAACATGTGTAAGTAAGAAGAAAGCAAGGACATTGTGGTGGCATGGTCAGCAAAGAAAGAACTTGTTTTTAGAAGGAAAGTGTGATTAACACAATGCAATTGTGGGGTCAAAAAGGATGAAGTTAGGGAGATTTCCTATTGGATTTAGAAAGATTAATGTTCTGAGTGACCTTGAGAGATTGGTGCTAATTAATGATAAATATGGGAGCCATGTTTGAGGGCATCCAATAGAAAGAAAGAAAGGAGTGTGTGCTGAAGTCGCATGACTTGCATTTAGTGTCTCAAAATAGACACAGGATCTAAAAGGGAAAGGATGTACAGGGTGAAAATTATCTTACATACACACTCAGTTGTCATTCTAAAACAAAACTTTTTTTAAAAAAATAACAAAAGTTTGTCTTCAGCCTAATTTATCTTCAACTCTTATTGCATCTATCATTTTACTGACCAACCACTTTAAATAGTATTTGACCTCATTCTCAAATTTATTTTTTCTTCCAGTTACTACAATATAACTTCTACTACTTCACCAGTCTTCAGAAATAATCCTTTTCTTGCATTATACTTTCTTATCGTTAACACCATATCCAAAGATATCTTTTTTGAATTTTTTTTAGAGAGATAGAGAAAGAACGTGCAAGCAGGGGTTGGGGACAGAGAGAGAGATAAAATTTTAAGCAGGGTCTGTGCTTAGTGTGGAGCATGATTCAGGGCTCATTCTCTCAATCCTGATTATCATAACCTGAGCCAAAATCAAGAGTCAGCTGCCCAACTGACTGAGCCACCCAGGCACCCCCAAAGGTATCTTTTCATTTTTCCCTTCTTCATTTCTCAAAAGTTATTTGAAACTCTCAGACTCCAATAACATTACATTATTATGTTAACAACTCTATTTTATTCTTAAATACATTCTATTGGACGTCCTCTGTCTTAATCTGTTAGGGCTACTCTAACAAAATACCATGGATTGGGTGGTTTATAAAGAACAGAAATTTATTTCCGGGAGTTCTGGAATCTGGAAAGTCCCAAGAACTGGGTGTCAGTATATTCAATGCCTGATAAGAACTAGCTTCATCACAGATGGCTTTCTGTAAATTTCACATGGCAGAAGGGGTGAAGGAGCTCTTTGGGGTCTCTTCTATAAGGTCATTGATCCCCTTCATGAGAGCCCCAGCCCCCTGCTAATCCCCCTTCAATGGTCCTACTCCTAATGTTATCACCTTTGAAGTTAGAATTTTAATATATGAATGTGGAGGAGTGTGGATATAAACATTCAGTCCACCAAATCCTCTAAAATATGTTTTCTTTCACTTTCAAGCTATTCTTCTAATGTGGTTCCAAGTGTATTAGTTTGATGGGACTACTAAAATTCTACATGCCTGCCAGTGAGTAATCCTTATACTTATGCAATTGAAAGTTTATATATCCTCTTAATCTAGGAAGAATGTAGATATTTGGGGACTTGAAGCTTACAAAATTTAGAGCAGTCTAAGTCAAATTACGTATGAAAAAATGGTGTGAAAATGGATGAAATTTGTAGTGAAATTTTATTTTTCTAGAATGAAAAAAGATATCACAACAAATTTTAATTTTTTTCAAAATCAATGAATTACAAAAACACCACAATATCTGGAAAAATACTACAACATTTTCATTAACTAACTAAATGTTGCAACTCTATAACACTTCTCCCTTCTCTTTTTAGTTGCATAATTTTCTACCAGTCTTTTGTATGACAACATAGTAAAATAGTTTTGATAGGGAAAGTAAAAAAATTAGCTTTCTTCTGGCATTGCTAATATAAATTTATTTTTATTTTTATTAGTTTACTTTTTTTTCTCAAAAACTTTCAGATAATTTTTTCAAGACATAAAATTACCAAATGATAAAAACAAACATGTCATTTCATAATAAAGAAGAATTCTATCAAATGAGGGGAAAAAATTTCAAGTAAGTATTTGGATTTTTCCTCAAATTAAAGAGACTTAATTTTATATATATTTTATTTATTTATTTATTTATTTGTTATATTTTATGTATATACGTATATATACATATATATTAAAAGATTTCCTGTATTTCAAATTTTCTTGCACAGGGTCTAACCTTTTAATTACTGTTTGAATAGGTAATAGTCATTAATTGCTTTGTCAAAGAGCGAGTATAGGAAATTCATTCCCTGGGATTTATGTTTTCATATCTGATTGGAATCAACCTCCATTTTATTTTTTTTTAAAGATTTTTCTTATTTATTTATTTGACAGAGATCACAAGTAGACAAAAAGGCAGGCAGAGAGAGAGAGGGAAGCAGGCTCCCTGCTGAGCAGAGAGCCCGACTCAGAACTCAATCCCAAGACCCTGAGATCATGACCCGAGCCGAAGGCAGTGGCTTAACCCACTGAGCCACCCAGGTGCCCTCAACCTCCATTTTAATTAGGACTTACTAAGAATGAACCCTCTGATGACAACTTTCCATGTCTAACGATTGGAAGAATTTTTTGTAAGCTAATTTTTGACTCAAACGAGTCAAAATTTTTTTCTGTTCCACTCCTAGACCCTCCTATTTCTATCAGCCACAGCATTTGGACACGAGAGTTTGCTGATTACAAGATCAAAGTGTTTCTTACTTTGCTAAATTTGTCCACTAATAAATTGAACATGATTTGTCACAATACTTATTTTCTTTGTGTAAAAGAATACTCCAGCTAGCCATTTACATCTTTATAATTTTCAACTTTACTTATTCAATTTGTCTCAATTTTATAGAGTTTATTTTTTGCTAAATAGCTGAATTCTAAAATAAGTGGCTGGATTTAAATTGCCCTATGTGGAAATACTAATGGCTTTAAATGGGACATTCTCTATGAGTATACGCATTAACTTAGATGGGAAATACCACAGCAAATTAGATAATAGATGTCCTTTATTCATTCAGTCAGTCATTCAATTAACAACTATTCATTGAGGAAGTGAGATGTTAGTCTTTCTTTGGTTGCTGGGAATAAAGTAATAGCATAACAACACACGCACACACGCGGGCACACACACACACACACACACACACACACACACACAAGCCCTGCTTCTCAGGTATCTAAGTATTTGGGGAGAAGAGAAATAGGATTAACAAATATTTATATAGGTTATTATTAAATTAACTTTTTAATAAATTCCATGAAAGGAAGTATAAATTTTGCATGCTAACACATGAAGTCAAACTAAATATCTTTTTCATATGTCATTATCTCTTTTTTAAAGATTTCATATATTTGACAGAGAGAGAGTGAGAGAGCATAAGCAAGGGGAGTGGCAGAGGGAAAAGGGTAAGCAGGCTCCCTGCTGAGCAGGGATGTGGGGTTTGATCCCAGGACTGCTGGGATCATGACCTGAGCCGAAGGCAGACACTTAACCAGCTGAGCCACCCAGGTGCCCCCATATGTCATTCTTTATACACTAGGAATAGTTAATAAATGTATTAAATTTCTTTTTTTTTTAATGTATTAAATTTCTGCTTATTCATCCAAAGGATTACCTGTGTGTGTGTGTGTGTGTGTGTGTGTGCGTGTGTATATATATAACATATATATATACACATACCATACATAATGAGTAGAAATTATTTGTTCTTTCTCATCTAACCTTGAGTAATGTTTCCAGAATTTATTCTTTTAATTGGATTATTATATTCAGGAATAAGATAGAAATGAAATTGATAGGCCTCAGAATCTTACTATCTTTTGACATTTTATCTTAAATGCCACTAAGAAAAAGTTTTCATTCGTTAACTCCTGCCAGACATGAGTTAAAGACCAATAAAGTCAGAGTTATCTCAGATTGAAGGAGCTTTCACTAATT
Organism: Enhydra lutris kenyoni; assembly: GCF_002288905.1. Taxonomy (NCBI): domain Eukaryota; kingdom Metazoa; phylum Chordata; class Mammalia; order Carnivora; family Mustelidae; genus Enhydra; species Enhydra lutris. The sequence goes on from NW_019154095.1 coordinate 10,478,027, forward strand.
AGAAATACAGTAAAAGAAGAATGGGAAAGTTGAAGGTCTGAATAAGAGCCCAGCAGGGGTGGGGTAGGGAAGAGAAGAGGGAGATGTCCTATCAGAAGTCCTTGTCTGACTTTTTGAAGGAATTTTCATCCCATGTTTCTTGAGATAAAATGACGTTCTGTGCAGTCGTGAACCTGTATGCCGGGTATTAGCGGATAGACCGTGCTCAGTTTATTTAGGACATCAGGCTCCCTGAGCTGTACAACTTTGGCTTACATTCTCATCTCTACTGTCTGCAACTTCATTGTCCTTAGCTTGACTCTAGCTTTCCTTCCCTCTTACTATCCTCTGCTTTACCTTCCAATTTCTTAGAGTCTTCTCTGCCTTCCAAGATGAAAATTAAATCCATATCCATGCATAAAAGAAATACAACACCAATCCCTTCTTCTCCCAGGTGGCTTAAGAACCTGGTTGCACTGTGGGATTTCTCAATAAGAGCCTGGGTGCAGGGAGCCATCTACTTCATTTATACAAGGATCTCATGGGGAATTTCAACATTGAGGCTTTCTGAAAGTATGAAAAGTACTCCTATAAAATTTAACCCAGAATAGTAGATTGTATTTTTATATCCAAAAAGTGATTTAAGCACCGCACGTGAATCCTGCACGTCTCCTAAACTTCAAATGACGGAAATGAGTTGCTTGAGAATGGCAAGCACCATGTGATATTCAGGAACTGTGTCTCTGGCTGTTGCAATTTATAGCCATTTTTCAGGGACTGTCTTTCGCTGTTGCAATTTATAACCATTTTCCCTCCCATTAGAGTTGTAGGCAAACCTTGGCTCTACAAACGTTAGTCAAGCAGACAATACAAAAGTGACAAAAGGAAGGTTTAAAGTTAATTTTGAGATAGTTCTGTGACATGAGCTCATGAATAAAATGGAAAACTAATTATATGGGTGAGCATATACAGATTTAAAAGCAAGATACCGGAGAATTCAGGAAGAATGATTCCTTCTAAGACCTGAGACAACAAATGTAATGCAATTTGAGTCACTGGAATAAGATAGTGGAATAACTTATGTTTCCTGTATCAAATATCTGGCAAGCTACTTAAAAGGCAAATGACTACACCTCATCCCAGAACTTCAGAAACAAAAATCTCAGGGGACAAGCCCCAGGAGTCTACTTTTTCAGAAAATTTTGTCGGTAACCTTTATGTAACTTAAAATGTGGGGAACGTTTGACAGTCCATAATATTCATTTCCTTCTATTTTCTAACTGGGAAACTGTAAGAGAAGAGGCCCTTTGTGGAATTGCATAATTGAGGAACATGATTGATGTCAAGGCATCATATGATTTATGAGTTATTCATTTAAAGAATTTTAAAAAGTGGGGAGGGTGCAGATTGCTAATAGTAACTGTGGCCTCAGAGTTTTAATGCCATGCACATATGAAGAAAATAAAAGATAAAGTCTGCTTTTAAAAAATCATAGCTCGGGTGCCTAGGTGGTTCAGTCAGTTAAGGATCCAACTCTAGATTTTGGCTCAGGTCACAATCTCAGGGTCCAGAGACCGAGCCCCGTATTGGGCTCTGCACTCAGCAGAGAGTTTGCTGGAGATTCTCTCTCTCCCTCCTCCCTCCTTCTACTCACACTCTAAGTAAATAAATAAATAAATAAATAATCTTTTAAAAAATCGTAACAGGAAAAAACCAAATTAACTAAACTTAAAGGATAAAATTTGAAAAAAAATCCACTACTATGAGTTGATATAGAAAAAAATTGGTTTATGTCATAGATTATTAAATTTTCAGTGGGAGAACATAGAAAAAAAGCACCATACATTTCAGAAACTCCAAAAGTGCTCTTTCTGTAAGATAAGGGCAACGGAATGTTGTTGAAGACATTTAAATAGATTCCAGAATTGTTGATCATGAAAAAATATGGGTGGCCCATGTACAACAATGTCATTACAGTGTGCTGATACCCCTGGGATGTCAGCCAAAATGGAGGTAATTTTCTGAAAACAGTTCAGTCCTGAACTTAATCCAAAAGGCATCCATTCATAACAATGTATTCCTTTCAAGAAGGGAAAAGCCTATGCCAGAAAAAGGAGTTCTGTTGATATATTTTCATCATAAAAATAAACAGTGTACTCTACTAAGAAAACAGTCATTTGGGACAAATTTTAAACATACCTACACAAAATTATTTAGAATATCTGCAATTACAAAAAGTATATTTGTTTGCTTTTGTGTAAGACGATTTTTAAGTGACAAAGAAAGAACATAAATAACAAAGAGAAGGCTCTGAAACACCACGCTCTATTGAATTTACGTGTGAGCTAATTTAAAATTCAATCCAGCTTCTCTGCTTCCATAATCATATAGTAATGTTAAAACCCAAACACTGAGCATGATCAGGAAATGAGATTGATTATTCATATCCAGTTTAAATCCTTCTAGTCCTGAGAGAAATCATTATGAAGAATAAAACTCACAGAGAGCAGTAAAGAAATAACCAGGTCATGAATTTTTACTTTGCTAACGCTTATTTGGCACCAGAGTTGAGCACGAGTTAATATTAGTGCTCTGTTTCAAAGAACTGAGGAATTAATCCATACCTACTAGAATGTTAAAGTATTTGAACATTCATTGTTGCTATCGTTTCATTAATCAATTCAAACATGACATTCATTGACTGCCTTCTAAGGGCCAGGGTATATACTAGGTAATAGGGATAAAGGGAAATATGGACCCCAGGGAAAGAAAGCGTCAACTATAAGCATGATAAATGTATGTGTATAAAAAAGTGTATTGTGCAGGGTCATATATGTGTTCTGATATGTAATCAGTTGTAAATGGATGTCTGTGTATATATTTATATAAAATACATTATAAAATTACACTTTATAAAATTATTATAAATAAGAATAAAATGGTTAATAATTTTTTGCATGAAACAGCACAAGACCTGCTTCTTGGAGATGGTGATAAAGATAACTGAAATAAAGTAAAGATTAATCATTATAATTGATGGTAAGGGAGAAAGGAGAAGACAAATAGAAAATTCTTTGAGATGAATGAAAATGAAAAGGTAACATACCAAAATCATGGGATGTAGCTAATGTAGTAACTGGAAGACATTTTATAGCATAAACGTCTATATTAAAAAGGAAGACGGGGCGCCCAGGTGGCGTGGTCGGTTAAGCATCCAACCCTTGGTTTCAGCTCAGGTCCTGATCTCGTAGTTGCAAGACTGAGCCCCGAGGTGGGCTCTGCGCTCAGCACGGAGTCTGTACGAATCAATAACCTAAATTTCCAATCTAAGAAATTAGAAAAAGCTAACAAACCTAAATCTAACCAAAGGAAAGAATAAATAAAGTCTGATGGAAGTAAATTAAGTAGAGAGTAGAAAGATAATAGAGAAAATCAACAACAATAACAAAATTTGTTTCTTCAAAAAAATCCAGCAAAATTGACAATTAGCTAAATTGGCCAAGAAAAAAAAGAAAGAGAAGTCTGAAATTACTAAAATCAGGACTGAAAGAGGGGACACTGCTATTGAATTCTCAGAAATAAAGAATGTTTAAGAGAATACGATGGATAGCTGTGTGTAAACATGTTAGATCAGTCAGATGAAATGAATACATTCCCAGAAAAACTTCTACTACTGAAACTGACTCAAGAAGAATCAGAAAACAGTCATTTAAAAACTAAAGATTTTTAATTAATAATAATAATTTTAAAACCTACCACAAAGAAACACCTGAGCTTTCATGCTTTCCTAGTATGTTCTACCACTAATACAATTCTTTACAAATTCTTCCTAAAAACAAAAGACAGGGAATACTTCTCAACTCATTCTGTAAGGCCAACGTTTCTCTGATCCCAAAACCAAACAAACACATTATAAGGAAACTTCAGATGAGTATCTCTATGCATATAGACACTAAAAAACTTTAATAAAATATTAACAAACAGTATCCAGCAACGTTAAAAAGAATTATATACATGACAAATGAGATTCAGCCAAGGAATGCCAGAGTGGTTAATCATCCAAAATGAATCAAGATAAAAATTATATTAACAGAACAAAAGATAAAATCAAGGGCACCTGCATGGCTTAGTCAGTTAAGCGTCTGCCTTCGGCTCAGGTCATGATCCCAAGGCCTTGGGATCAAGCCCCACATTGGGCTCCTTGCTCTCCAGGGAGTCTGCTTCTCCCTCTCCCTCGGCCCCTGCCCCTGCTTGTGCTCTCTCTTATGTTCTCTCTCAAATAAATAAAATTTTTTAAAAAGACAAAATATAATCATTTCAAAAAGGAATGGACGTAATTTACTGAATGCTATCGGTTTGTCAGACATTGCTAGATACTTTCCAGTGCAGATATTTACAGGGGTAAATGGCCAACATGGCATTAGGTTTACTGAAAATGAAGGAAGCTTTGGTTCCCATTCCCAAACTTGAGAAGAGGAAGGACAAATAATGATTTAGGAAGAATGGAGCTAGCTTTTCTAACAGACTGCCTCTCATTTGACCTCTATATGTTCACTCCATTATGTCTATTGAGATAATAAAGTGTATAAAGAGCGTACCCATGTGCAGCCCAGACTCTAATCCCAACAGATTCCATTTAAAGAATGAACTTTATTTACACTTAAGTGGTGTAATATAAAAGTTGTGGTATAACATAAAGCCAGCTGGCACTTTGTGGTTTAGGAAAAGTGGCTTTGTCTGTCTTATCCTCAGTTCCCCCTAGTGTAAAAAGCTGATCACAGTGTGGGCTCTCCCTATCTCATTTGGTTGCTGTAAGGATCAGATGGAACATTGTTTATGAAAACTGCCAACACGTAATCTTTCACATACATTGGATGTGCTTTAAAAAAATAAAATCAGATAGCCAGAAAGAAAGTTGCCATTCGTGATTATTTTGGACTTTTATAATCTATCTTGGGAAAATACACTTGTTTAAGAATGCAACTTTATTGACTTTTGGCATGTTTATAAACACACTATGTTTGTTTATAAAAACACACCTTCCCGATCTAGACTAAATGGAGAAACTGAGAAGAGAAATGCATTGCTTTTCCTATTAAAGAAATAGGAATTTTAAGAGAAGAAAACTGGAACTCTGGGTTGAAGGGAAGGAAATGAAGGAAAAAATATGCTATAAGGAGAATGTGTCAAATAGTGAATTCTAAGGAGAGAGATGGCGGGTAAGAAATCCTATATGGTAGGTAAATTCTAATGATGGTACAATGACTAATATTAAAACTTAAATTTCTTTCTCTCCAGGGATAATAATTGACATCCATTAGACTCAAATATTTAGAAAACATCTATAATGTTGTTAACTGATTAGGTGAAAGGAGTATGTTCATGTTTTGCGGTAGGATAATCATAAGCAATGTGAATATCAGTAATTGATAATAATAGGATTCCACAGTGATTAAAAGAATCCTTAGGGTTGGAACTCAGAGCAAGACTTTATGGGTGATTAATACAAAAATGTATGGATTCCCATCTCCAAAGTGTACCTTTACTGATATCTTTGAAAGGGTGTTGGATTTACAGAAATGGTAACCAAGAAAAAGGAAGAGACAATACAAGTTTGGGTGACTTAGGGACATTCAAATTATGTAACAAGGTTAATTTCATAAGAACAAAACAAATTACTTCTAAAATAGAGATTAACACAAAGCTAATTATTAACATATAAAATAATTAAAAACAATTAAAATTCGAATAGAATGTTTTCCTTTATTATTGTCATCATGATAGTTATAATTTTTATAAGGCAGATAAAAAACAAGGCCAATATTGTTTATCTATCAAAATAGGGGATATTTTGAAATTAGCAACTATTTGGGATGCCTGGGTAGCTCTGTTGGTTGGGTGTGTGACTCTTGGTTTTGACTCAGATCATGATCTGATATAGATATCATATATATATTATCTCTCATATGCTTTCTAAAGATTCAATGACTGAGACTCCCAACTCAAAGTTAGTTTGTTAACACCAGCTTCTTCATCCCTCTCCCCAATACTGCAGATATAAAAGAAAAAAAAAACAACCTTGAATTAATTCATAATCATTCTCAACTACACTTCATTTCTATATAGTCCTGAAATGCAGCCCCATTTTGGCTCTGGGCTCAGTGGGGAGTCTTCTTGAGATTCCCTCTCTCCCTCTCCCTCTGCAGCCCCCCTGGCATGCTCTCTCTGTCTCTCAAATAAATAAATAAAATCTTAAAAATTAATAACCATTTAATCCAACATTTTTTAAAAAGATTTTATTTATTTATTTTACAGATATCACAAGTAGTCAGAGAGGCAGGCAGAGAGAGAGACGGGGAAGCAGGCTCCCTGCTGAGCAGAGAGCCCGATGTGGGGCTCTATCCCAGGACCCTGAGATCATGACCTGAGCTGAAGGCAGAGGCTTAACCACTGAGCCACCCAGGTGCCCCCATTTAATCCAACATTTATTGAAGAAGGCAGGTCTCTAGAGTGAGCCAACAGCTAGCAATTGTATTTTTGGCATGTGGTGTTCAGTTATCTATACCTAAGTATTATTTTTTTTGCACATATAGTTGGTAATGGCAACTCACGTTGATTTATGGAAGCTTAAGTGTGGCCAACTGCTCTCCTCTATTTCTGCCCACCACCCACCCTACCGTCCAAGACGGTATAATTTCTTTCCTGATTTTTACCAATAGAAGCCTATTGTAAGTATATCCAACCATTGTAACCAGCATATCAACATTTCCATAAATTTAAGCCAGCACTGATGAGATCAGTGAATTGGGATACAAATTTTTTTTAAAGATTTTATTCATTTATTTGACAGGCAGAGGTCACAAGCAGGCAGAGAGAGAGAGGAGGAAGCAGGCTCCCTGCTGAGCAGAGAGCCCAATGCGGGGCTCGATCCCAGGACCCTGGAATCATGACCTGAGCAGAAGGCAGAGGCTTTAACCCACTGAGCCACCCAGGTGCCCCTAAGATATAAAATTAAAAGAGGAAAGAAATGAAGTGTAGTTGAGAATGATTATGAATTAATTCAAGGTTTTTTTTTTTTTTCTTTTGTATCTGCAGTATTGGGGAGAGGGATGAAGAAACTGGTGTTAACAAACTAACTTTGAGTTGGGAGTCTCAGTCATTGAATCTTTAGAAAGCATATGAGAGATAACATAATTAGACCCATTTTTGGAACAAATCTACTGAGTTTCAGAGAGATTTGATAACTTCTAGAAGTTTACATTACAGATTAAAGAAGGCTGTAATGTTCAAACTTTTATCTCACTGAAAAATCCTTGTGAGTTCCCCCTGGGCATAAAATAAGCCCACAGCTTCTACCATTCGTAGAAAGTAAACATCAGGCAGCTACTTTATGCCATATAAAAATTTGGAATTTAATGTATTTATAATGATAGCAAATGCATTTTAAGCCTATAAAAAGATAACATATTGTTTCAGGGACACTTTGAGGAACAAAGTTGTTTTTTCACTGTTTGTGTTATTTTTTTTTTTTAAGATTTTATTTATTTATTTGACAGGCAGAGATCACAAGTAGTCAGAGAGGCAGGCAGAGAGAGAGGGAGGAGGAAGCAGGCTCCCTGCTGAGCAGAGAGCCCGATGCGGGGCTCGATCCCAGGACCCTGAGATCATGACCTGAGCCGAAGGCAGAGGCTTTAACCCACTGAGCCACCCAGGTGCCCTGTTTGTGTTATTTTACTGTGTGATATGAGAAGTCAGACAAAAAGTAATACATCTATAATCTTTTAAAAAATCAATCACTCATCTAATGTACACAATATATACATTGGATTATCACTGGCAAAGCATAGTTTCACTATTTAAAAACTAAAACTGGAATAATTTTGGTAAGAGTATTATAAAGCCTAAAATATATAAACATCTTAATGTGATCATTTATATGTATAAGTCATATACAAAATACTCTCCTTTCCAAAAATTACATATAGGAGAAAAGCCCTCAATTCTTTAATCAGAGGCCATTCTTACATCTGTGGGTTTATCTCTTGGGACAGTGTGACATTTCATTGAGCCTTTATTCTTGGACAGACATGTTTCCAAGCATATTGTGTTCTCTAGCTTTAAATAGTTTTGTTTTGTTTGAATCTTATCTTGATTTGGGGAAAATACATTTCACTCCATGAGGTACATTTCTAAATGATGCTCCAGAAATAGATCAAAGAAGCAAATTATTTGCATGGATTGGTTCAACTGAGAGAATAATGTGTTCCTACAGTCTTCTTGTCTTGTCTTACCTCCCACACTGGAAGTTGTTGAAGGATCCCAGTGCCACTCATATACTCATCAAAGCAAGGTTTTCAGACCGAAACAATACTTTTCTCCAATTTAACAATTAGAATCTAGAAGTATTATGCATACCTGCTGATGATTAGGTACAATGAACCAGTAAAGATTTTTGCACTAAAATATACATCAAACCTTTTCTGATTACTTGTGTTTGTTTCACTGATTAAATCAGAAACTTCAACATAAAATATTTTTACTAGGCATCCCTGAATTTTATTTAAAAAACCAGTAGTGGGGCGCCTGGGTGGCTCAGTGGGTTAAAGCCTCTGCCTTCGGCTCAGGTCATGATCCCGGGGTCCTGGGATCGAGCCCCGCATCGGGCTCTCTGCTCAGCGGGAAGACTGCTTCCTTCTCTCTCTCTGCCTGTCTCTCTGCCTACCTGTGATCTCTGTCTGCCAAATAAATAAATAAAATCTTAAAAAAAAAAAAACAGTAGAAAAATTCTAAAAGTTGGGTCAATATTTTCAAAATTTGTAAAATTTTAGGTACTAAGTAGCAAATCCTCATTGTCTTGGTTTAATGTTTCTGTGTAATTGTGTGTGTGTGCATAGAGTGGGTACATCAGTGCACACTCTAATGCCTGGAACATGGCTGGCATTTAGGAAAGGGTTGATTTACTTTTGCACGTCAAGTATGGAAATACAGCTTTTTCCTCACACTGACTAATGAGCTTGTCAGTAGAATGGTGTTTTACAGAGTTTTATGCAACAAAGGACTAGTGGCTACTTTTTATTCTATACTCAAAGCAGCAAAACATGGCAAGCAGAACCAAAATGTCAAATGTAATCTATCATGACTCAATTACATGTGACAAGAAACATAGAAGGAAAGAAATATATTATTAGATAAATCTCAAAGAGCACATTAGATAGTGGAAAGATTTTAGTTATTTCTCATAATGCTTTATTTGCCAGCAATAAACAAATATATCTAGTCAATTTCCATAAACCATAACTATGATACATACAAGTACTATACTATTCTCCATCTGCTTCTCTTTGATTGTGATAAGCAAAGTACAGTATCTTTAAATTTTCCACTAATTCAATAAGATAACAATAGGAAGAGACTATGTTTATTACAAGAAATATCGGAGATAAGTCGTTTCAATATCAACTTGTCAATAAAATGTGAGAAGTCAAAATTGTTGCAATTTCCTAGAGCCAACAGTGGCAATTTCAGACAAAAGGAAAAAAAAAGTTCATTTAGCCAGATGTCTGAGAGGAAATTGAACATACAAATTTCAGTCAATATTTTCATGTTGACTTGGGAAGCAACCATCATGAAATACCCTGGTAGGACATTTTGGATTCAGATATTTTCAAAGTCGAAACAGAATCTAATGAAGCAATGTGGGCTTCTGGAAGGTTTTGACAATATTTCTTCCAAACCAATTCCCAGGATCAAATATAAGTTACTTTACTCAGGTCTTCTACAGCAAGTTTCTTCTGCAATGTGCTTTCAAACATGGAGGCAGTCGCCTGTCAGTTACTGCAGAACTGGTACCAACATCTGAAGCCTAGAGCTGCATTTTCCAGCAAGGTAGCCACTAGCCACATATGGCTGTATAAATTTAAGTTTAAATTTGTTAAAATTAAAAATCTATTTTTTCAGTAGGTCCTCGAGTGATCTTATAAGTGTGTGGAAAGCAGATCCTTGGAAATATTTGGTGAACTGCCCTACTGCTCATCACAGAGAAAGCAAGGGAAGAACAAGTCAGCTGAGCATGCTGAGAAGGGCAAGCCTAGCATTGCCCCAGGGAGGTCTAATTCCAGGGAGAGCAATACTCCCAACAGACAATGCAGACCCCTGCCTACCCAAGCGTGGATACCCTAGCCCTGACTAATTACTCTCTGCTCCTAATATCTCAACCCAGTCTCTCCTTCCTTTCTGAAGCCATTTTTAGATTGTCTTAGAAATCCTGTCTTGTTGGGCTTCAAAAGTCTTATTATGTAAGTAGTATAAATTTTCAGACTATCTTGGGATGTGTGTGGCATCATCAGTGTTGACATCTGAACCCGATTTGGGGTTTTCTTCAGCATATCTACAACCGATGGTATTAGTACCATAAATGATTAATCCAGGAACATTTTATTATACAATTTATCATGTCTAAATATGGTGACTTTTAGAGACATCACGTATTTGACTCACTCAAAAATATCTATATTTAGAACCATAAAGGATAATTCACACTCCATAACATCATTTTGTAGGTACATTTGATAAGGAGAGACCCTCACAATATCTATCTTAAAGAGTCACAAAAGGGGACTGAAATTGCATTTATTCAGACTCTTATCCCTGCGTGTTGTCATTATGTGTAATAATTACGGAGAAAGAACTCATCCCATGACTGCCAATCATGGAAATGTTCTAACTACCTTTCCTACTCTCTTCTGTTTTCCTGACACCTAACATAAATCACATAGGTTTAATCCTATTTCCTCCTGTAACATTGTCAAAAGTAATATAGAACAGCTACCTCCAAAAATCACTCTTCATGTACTTTAAAGAAAATTCTAAGAAATACCTCATCTATCACCCCCACCGCCAGCTACCAACTAAATCTCTTCTTAGGCTATATTCCTAAATACTGTTTGCCAGATCATTAGCCATTTTAATATATCTTCTCTGGATTTTTGTTTTCCAGGTCCTTTTCATCTCTTGTAAGATACAGATTCTGCAACTGGGCACGGTGTCTCAGTAATTTAGTGACAGTGAAAATTAATGGATAAATAATAAATTAAATAATATTTGTTGGTTCTCTTGTTTGTATCAGACAGCCTTCTAAATACCAGCATCTTTACTGTCAAGCTTTTAGACTTTCCCATTCCTCTCTTGTTGTTATTATGATATATAATTATAGGCATAAAGAGAATTTACATGCTTAAAGAAACTTCTTTGTTTTCATCCTTATCGCTATATGTAATGATTCTTTCCCCTTTCTTCCTTGCATGGAGGGATGAACCATTCACTTAGGCCAAGTTCAACCTTCACTAAGTCTCAGTGAGGGTAGAGAGCCATTGGAATGTCTGGACAGAAAAAGGAGGCGCTACAAAGAAAAAGAGGTAACATTTGCTGGTAAAAGCAAATACTTGCTGTATTATGGAGGGTACTTCTGTCCTCGCTTTTATCATCAAATTCTTGCTCAATTATGTTTGCATTACTGCCTTTAGAAGCTACAATCTTTTTACTTGGATTTTATACTCATTGTAATCAGACTGTTTTGGATTCCTAGAAAGGAAAGCCACTCAAACCAGTGAAATTTAAAGGGACATTCTGTACCATACAGGCCTCATGAGAACACAGGAAAAATATACAACAAAGCACAAGGAAGTATATGAATTGACAGCCCCAGGACACTTACATGTCCTTCTTTCTTCACTCCATTGATGACTCTCTCTCCCCATGTTTCCTCTACAAACTTCTCTATGTCATAAAGTGTGGGCATTTCTATTTTTGTTTTTGGTAATTTATCTTGTAGTTGACTCAGATTAGCTATCCCAGCCTCAAATTGCAAATAGTATCTCAAGTTTGTCTTTTGTCCCAACTGCAAACTTTTGCATCTCTTATTTCAGATTCTGACTGATCAGAATTTTTGTGAGCCAACCACAAACCATGCATAGTTCCACCTGTAGAATAATGTGTCCAAACCTGATCCAATCGTCTCTTGGTGGAATATGAAGAGGAACAGAATATGTAAAGCAAAACTATTTCCCGCTCCAAGTTTTCCTTTGGTGGTTAAATGCAATGAAGTCTTAGAGAAATAAATGATATTAACATCCAGGTGAACAGGATGTGGGGAAGTATGAAAGGAGAAACAGTGTAATGCAATGTAATATAGGGACAGCCCAAGATCACACTAGTCTTAGTTTTATCTTAATGAAGACAATTGTAATTTTCGGGAGCTCTGGAACTAAAAAGAGTAAAAAAGATTAAGTGAGAAAAACTCATTTTGCATCTGAAAAGTAAAACATACCTAGAAGTAATAGAGTAATTTAAAAAGGGTAACGCATGTTCACACTGCTACAACTCACATAGGGCCTGAAGAAAAGTGCTTTGCAGCACGTAACAGAGACATCCTACAGATTGTGTGTAATCTCATAGAATTTAAGGCCTCAATAAGAAGATTGATCAGATGAACCTCAAATCCAAGTATCAATTCTGAATGAATACCAAACACCTACTGACCTGAAGTGATTAAGATTTCTTCCAGGTGACTAGGCTTCAGGGTTTCTGATTAGCATGAAATATCACAAGAGGCAGCTTTTTGCTGGGGTCTGGAATAATATTGTTAAAGGCATATGAGATACATTTTCCAGTATGTCATGAGCATATTTTATATGCTGTAATAAGATACTTGATAATATTGCCACATCACAGAAATTCGAAGTCAAATAATAGACTTCAAAAAACAATCCCTAAATAAACATTAATCATACTGTGTTTGCATTATATGAAATGAAAATAATAGCAATCAAAGCCCAGAAATGCCTGTGCAGAGATCATTTTTTTAAAATAAATGTTCCTCAGCTCCATAATTGTAACTATTTCAGTTATTGATATCTTATTTAGCATTGTGACAGGATTGCTTACATAAAGAGCACATCTGAACTTACCTTTTCTTACAAGTAAAATTACATTTATTTGCAGAGCTTCATCTTGGCCATCTGGTTCACCAGACACAGTCATTTTAATAATATACACATTTCAAAGAAGTCTTTCTATATGCAAGTTGTTATTGTAAATTATGGGTTTTTTAGAGGCTCAAGAATCTCTTAAATATCTTGTCCTGTATGGATGAATACCTTCCATTAAAAAGTTGCATGTGGTCTGCCATTTTCCCAATATCCTAGGCAGCAGTGCAAAAAATCGTAACAAGAGACAATTATGTAATTATCTTATATCAAAATAAAGCAAATAAAACTCCTCATCAATGGTTGAAGCCGAGTTTTACTCTCATCTCTGAAAATAAACCAGGACATACAACCTCTGTTAATATTTTAGACCTGAATATGAGACTGTTCCATAATTACACAAAATAAATAACTTTCTCTATCTCTCCTCCTATCTGTCTACATAGCTGTATACATAGTTACATGTGAAAAATTACAAGAGATGATAATGTAGTATTTTGGGTTTCATACCAGCAGAATATACATGGTATCTTGAGGACATTTTCTTAAATTAAACATTTATTTTGAGATAATTGTAAATTTACATGCATTTGAAAGACATAATATTCTATCCAGTTTGCACACTGGTAACATATTGTAAGACAACAGTACAATATCACATCCAAAATATTAAAATTGATACTGTCAAGATACAGAACATTTCTGCCATCACAAGAATCCCTCCTGTTGCCCTTTCCTAGCCTCTCTCAAAGCACACCTGCCCTCATTCCTGCTCACTGCTGATAACCACTCATCTGTTCTTCATCTCTATAATTTTGTCATTTTAAGGATATTACTGACATGGAATCATACAGTATGTAGCATTTAGAATTGGACTTTTCAATGAGCACCGTTTGCTGGAGATTTATAGAGACTGTCATGCGGTTTGTTCCTTTGTATTATTGAATCAAACATCCCAGTTCAGATGCACCACCTGCCATGTAACCAGTCACCAGGTGAAGATATTTAGGTTCTTTTCAATTTTTGGCAATTATGCATAATAAATAGTGCCATAAATATTTGTATACAGGTTTATGCATGAACATAAGTATTAATTTTTCTGGGATAAAAGCTTGAGATTACAATTGCTAGTTTATATCTATATGTTTGTTTGTTGTTATTTTTTAGAATCCAGCAAACTATTTCTAGAGTGGTTGCACCATCTTACATTCCCACCAGCAATATATGAATAATAAATGTAGATTGTTCCTCTGCATTTATCCTTGCATTTAGTGACATTTGGTCACTATGTTCAATTTAGCCATTCTAACCAGGGTAGAGTGAAACATCATTGTGGTTTTAATTTGCATTTCCCCCATGGCTAATGATGTCAGTCGTTTTTCCATGGGATTATTTGCCAAATGTATATCATGTTGCAATATCTGCTTGTATCTTTTGATCTTTTTCTAATTAAATTGCTTATTGATAGTTTATATGTTTTAGATTCTGGTACTTTGGCAGACAGATAGGTTAAACATGTTTTTCTCTACTCTGTAGCTTGTATTTTCACCTTAATTGGGTCTTTCCCAGAACAAATTTTTTAACTTTGGTGAAGTCTAATTTAATATATATATATTATTTTTACCTTTTCTGGTTTCTGATTTTAATGTTAAGTTTAAGATCTCTTTGCCTAACCTTAGATCCCAAAGATTTTTCTCCTGTATTTCTTTTCCAAAAGTTTTACAGTTTTATGTTTATGAATTCTTTTTGCTATTATTTTCTTAAGGACTTTTAAGTCTGTGTTCATGAGGGATATTGTTGTGTTGTTTTATTTTTTGTAGACAGGATCTACTTTTATATTAGTGTAATACTAACTTCATAAATTTAATTAGGAAGTATTCTCTCTTTTCTTTTTTCTATAAGAGATTAAGTAGAGTGGACGTTAATTATTTTCTAAACATTTGGTCAAATTCTCCAGTGAAAAGAGTTGGGAGTTGAGATTTATTTACTGGAAAGTATTTAAGTTATTAATTCATTTCCTTAGTAGATATAGCACAATTCTATTTCTAGTTTTTAACTGAGGCTGTGGAAATTTTCCTACTACAATCATTTTTATTGTCAAATAAATATTTGCAAGAAAGAATATTCTTCCTTCTATTAATAGATTTCCTCTTTAAATGATAATGCATGAGAAATAAATTTTAAAATGTACTGCTGTAACAGAATGTCATCATCCTTGAGAGATTGCTCCTTGCCCTTTTTCTTGATGACAATTATGAAATGCATGCCATTACTAATTTTGATATGGCTGTCAGGAGGTTCAGGGCCATATTTAATCCTCAATTACAACAACATGCTTTCCCTTATGGTAAACAAATTGACTTCCTCTTTCTTTCCTTCCAAGTCATTTTAATTCATATCCCAATTTTATTAATGTGTTTTATCGTATGTCATGACTGGGCTCTTTTCCTTTTTGAAAGGAGAGATACAGTAAATTTAAAAGGTTACATGAGTGGCAGATACAAAGATGCTTAACTCAGATCCTCCTCAAAAGAGCATATATCAGACTGTGAGGAGGAATGCCTTCTGCAGAGATGTAGTTACGGGTATTGGCCTATCACCTCGGGATTCATATGCCTATCAGATACCACACCACCCCGAAGCTGCCCATCAGCTAAAGCATGGGGATGGCCTGATAAAAGCCAGCTCAGCAACAATACCATGAGGGAAGGAGTTACCATTCTCTGGGAACAGTATGCATATCAATTCAGAGACTTTTTTTTTTTTACCTTGTGTCCCCTGTAGGGAGAACCCATGGGTTTGAGGACCAAGGAGTCGAGCAGGAGTGGCCCCAGTTAATACCACTCATAGTGATCCACTGGCTGACTCTGCCGTCCCCACACCTACAAGTCTAGTTGATTCAGGCATAAGTGCTTGGTCCACAAAGAGTACATTCACCTGGCAGACATGGCAATGGTCTCACTGATCAAAAACCTATGGCTTTGGGGCGCCTGGGTGGCTCAGTGGGTTAAAGCTTCTGCCTTCAGCTCGAGTCATGGTCTCAGGGTCCTGGGATCGAGCCCCACATCGGGCTCTCTGCTCAGCAGGGAGCCTGTTTCCTCCTCTCTCTCCGCCTGCCTCTCTGCCTACTTGTAATCTCCTCTGTCAAATAAATAAATAAAATCTTAAAAAACAAAACAACAACAACAAAAAAAACCTATGGCTTTGACTGATACCTTGTGTACCAGGTAGAACTCTCAACAAACATTTATACTCTTTTTTTTTTTTAAGATTTTATTTGATCACAAGTAGGCAGAGAGGCAGGCAGAGAGAGAGGAGGAAGCAGGTTCCCCACTGAGCAGAGAGCCCGATGCGGGGCTCGATCCCAGGATCCTGAGATCATGACCTGAGCTGAAGGCAGAAGCTTTAACCCACTGAGCCACCCAGGCACCCCCAAACATTTATACTCTTACCTCTGTTCCTACTTGCCCAGAAATCTACCTGTTGATACTTAACCTGTCTACATTCTATGCCTGTTGAAATCAGTAACTTACATTATGTATTTTTCTAACTCATTAGTCTTATAGAACTTTTTTTTAGAAAGAGAGAGAGAGAGCACATATGTGTGCACTGGAATAGTGTGAGGGTGGTGCAGAGGGAGAGGAGAGAGAGAATCATATGGACAGCGTGCTGGCTCTCACGACAGGGCATCAGGACATTGTGACCTGAGCCAACACCAAGACTCTGGCGCTTACCTGACTGAGCCACGCAGGAGCCCCAGTCTTCTAAAAATTTTCATTTATAGTATATTAAATATATGTTTCCCTGACCCAAACCCAATATTCTATATTTCCCTGACCCAAAGCCCAATATTTGTACAAATGTTTTCTATGGAATATACACGACGTATATTACACAGAGTAATTTGATTAGATAAAAAAAGAAATGAGTCTAATAGAAATGAGTCTAATTATTACAGTACTAGAAAGATCACTATAGGGATAAGAAAATAAACCTGTATATAGTAGATAGTCAATAAAACGTGTAGAGTGAAACCAACTGTTGATGGCACAGTTTTAGCTTGCTTTCCTTGTAAACATTAAAGATTCAATTTTGATTCTGGAGTAAGTTACAACTATCTAAAGCCAAAAAATACGAAAAGGTTTAACAAAATAATACTTATGTCATCATCAAGTAAGCCTTGATGTTAAATTCAAAACAATTCCTTATACCTTACTGAAACAAAATAAACATGCTACTATTTTTCTTACCAGAATAAGAAGAAAAGTGTGACTCATCACAATAAGACGAATATTGTACCAAGATTAATAATATATGTGAACTCTGCTGACACACATAACATTCACACAACCTATAAAATTATTATTTGCTCTAATTATTGTTTTTATTCATGATTACTGAGTTTCTCTTTATTGCTTTGTTTATGTTTGAATTTTCCGGTTGAATTGTGTTCATAGCCAACTGATTTTTATCTTACACTATAATGTTAAGGACTTTAGCACATGTACACCATTATCTGATTTGGAAAAAAAAATATGTGTAGGTCTGTGTGTGTTTCTAAAGAAGTTTTTTGAAAATCCTACATCATATTCATTTTGCATTTTTTAATGTTTGGCTTCTAAAGGTTGACGTCTATTGATGACCCTTTATGAAAGCTTTTTATTACTGTCCAGAATTTACTGCTCCTCTTAGCTCCACTCACGAGGAGCTGAACTTTCAGTTTTGCCAGCTCGCTCTCATTTGAAATATTAGTAGTTGTGATCTGTGTTTGTCAAAATACTGTTTCAAAATATGACAGTCATTATATCATCCACATTTCTTAAATTTGTAGGTGGCTTTGATTTAGAGACTAGATTATTTGTTTGACGTATGAATTGCGAGCAGTTGAATTCGAGTTCATGTACACAGAAAGCCTCGTGGCACTAAATAATTGTCAGGAGACTTTTATCATTTTGTGTATGTACTTGAAATTAGATAAGACGATTTTCTGTAATTTAAGATGGAACTCAAAAATGCCTATAATAATAAGATTGAAATTTATCATCCCCTTCCTTTTTTATTTTTAACTCAAATAAGAAAGTTATTTAGACTTGGTTTTCCCTCCTCAGATTACAATGATGACTTATTACAAGACTCTAAAATGCATCCCGGGATCAGTAATACTATTTTTTTTTTAAGATTTTATTTATTTATTTGACAGACAGAGATCACAAGTAGGCAGAGAGTCAGGCAGAGAGAGAGGAAGGGAAGCAGGCTCCCTGCTGAGCAGAGAGCCCGATGCGGGGCTCAATCCCAGGACCCTGGGATCATGACCTGAGCTGAAGGCAGAGGCTTTAACCCACTGAGCCACCCAGGCGCCCCAGTAATACTATTGTTTTTAAAGACTGTATCTTTGCCTATAGAGGTTTAAGGAGAGTCAAGGAATTTCTGGGAAATGATATATTTATACATTTACTTTGATTTTCTAAAAATAACGTTATGCAATAGCTACAAAAATAATATTCCCTAAATGCATAATGTAAGTTTCATGTTATGTCAATAGTTGATCACTCTTTGTGTCAATTGATGTCTTCAGATGTAAAATGTTTCTCTTTGTTGATGAAACTCTCACTGAATTGCTGTTATTTCTAGTCATCTAGAATATGTGTTTATTTATTTATTTTTTTTAAAGATTTTATTTATTTATTTGACAGAGAGATCACAAGCAGGCAGAGAGGCAGGCAGAGAGAGAGGAGGAAGCAGGCTCCCCTAGAGAGCAGAGAGCCCGATGCGGGGCTCGATTCCAGGACTCTGAGATCATGACCTGAGCCGAAGGCAGCGGCTTAACCCACTGAGCCACCCAGGCGCCCTAGAATATGTGTTTAGATATGAATGTACTCTACTTTCACATGCCATTTGATACACATCCAAAATATTCTCTCAGACGAATGAAATATTCTAACATAGCAGAGAATCATTGTCATTTTAATTCTTTGAGACAAGGAATATAGATCATCTGAAGAAGTCTCATTTTTATCTTTGAATAAAGAATACAATTTGCATTGTCTACTGATGGGTTAGAAGTCACTGCCACAGGGTTGCACATCGCATCGCTGAAAATGGTTTAACCTACTTCTAACCGATTTCCTGTGAAGTTCAGCTCACATTAACTATGACCTGATACGATCTCATCAGTAGCCCATAATCTCTTGCTGGGACAAGACTTAAACTACTTCAGTGCACATTGACTTTTCCACCTTTATGCCTGACGTATTTCACTATGGCACCATGAAAATTAGTTTATTTATGTTTAATGCATGGCATCCGACAGCACTTCCTTACCATAGCAGTCAGTGTTTAACAGCTTATCAGATGTCAGGTTTGAAGTTATATCAATAATCTCTGTCTGTGGCTGATGCTTCTACAACTGTCAATAGCCTGATCTTTGAAAATATCATCTTGCATGCTGCTATAATACAGTAACATTTTTAGCTTTTTATTTTAGAATAAAAATCTATAGCTCTTGGTCCCAACTTCCTAACCCATAAAAGCGTTTTTTTTTCCTTAATACTTCAGTATTTCCCAACATAAAATATTTATCTGGTTTATACAAAAGTTTATAGGATAAACAAATGAGCTTTTTCTTAACATGTTTTAATCCCCTGGACATCTGGTTTAGCAAACACTAAGAAAAAACATTTTACTGTCTATCATTTGCCATCTTTGTGATTCTGCAGAGTTTACAGTTTAGTTTGATTGCCCTGGGAATTTTTAATCACAATTTTTCATTCAAAAAGGAAAGAGAGAAAAGGAAGGTACACATGGGGAAGGAAAAGAGGGAATGAAAGACTAAGTTAGTGTTGTTATGTGCAGGTATTGGTTAAGTTGACTTGAAACAGAACAATAAAAGCCGTGGGTGGAACAATGAGCAATGAGAGAGAAATTCCAGTGGCTTATGCAACTTGTCAGTAGTGACAGGAGAAGAGAACAATATCTGAATGATTTTCTTGAATGATGCACTCTTTTTCTTAGTACTGAGACCAGATTCTAATCAAATAGTATTTAATAGGGATGTTACGCCTTGATTAAGTTGCTTAAATGTTAACACTCTTACTAGAGACAGATATAAATACAGAAGCCAGCCCTGCATTATTTATTATTTTTATAATAGTCATGAATTTCAAGTACAAGAGGACCTCTTCAAAGTTGTATTACCGGAGGCCAAAGCAGATACGTAGAGAGGGATCATGGTTTGTAGGAAATTTGGCTTAGTATGGTGGAGAGAGCCAGTGGTTCTAGAGTTCGGCTAATAATAACAGCCAGGGGTAGCTGCATATCCTGACTGATAGCAGTGACTAAAATGTCTCCAAGCCAAAAAGAAAAAAAAAAGGTACCAAAGAGAGTTATGTCTTGGTGGCTTCTGTTATTCAATATAAGAAATTAATTGAAGAAATCTGTGCAAAAAAATGAACTGGTGTAAACATGCACATCAGTCACAGTTGGAACATAAGTGGTCCTGGTACATTAAGTTTGCTCAATCCTATCATATTTCTGGATTGCCTTTGTCACTCCCAACCTCTGGCCGGTGAAGAAGTCTTCTGATTGACCAGGACCATTGATCTCTACAGGTCTAGCCTATTGCCCATCACTCTCTGATGACACACAGGCTGACGTGCTATTTATCTTCCCTTTGTTCTCTTCCGTGTTCCAAAATGCCCTAAACTCTTTAAAGCAGTAGAGAAGGTTCACTTTGGAACAACCAGCTGAGATTTGAGAACAAAACCACCTCCTTTAATATAAAATGGATATTTATACTGCCTTTATCGCTGTAGTGATAGCTGCACCTGTTCTCAGTGCTCTTAACTCTTCTCAATACTTCCCCCAAACACTCTACATACCTATCTCTCAATTCAGTGGAGTTTATCCATAAAAACAGACTTTTTCTTGATTTCTCTGGGCGTTGGGAGGGGCGGGGTTTCCCTGGGATGTCCATTGTTCCTTGCCTTCTGCCATAGATTCCTCTTCTAAAGAAAAATGTGAAAAAGGTGGAACTAAACTGGAGTTGAAAGTGTTGAAAACAGCTTAACTCAAATCCACGAAGTTCTAAGTTAACCATACTCCCTTGGCTTATCTATCTCAGTCTTGCTATGTCAGAATATTGCAAAATTCACCTATTTCCCAGCTTAGAAATAAGAGAAAACTTCTTGCTATAAACATGCAAGGATGGCTTTTTCAGTTGAATGTACGATTTGTCTTTGTCCTACAAAGTGCTCTTAAAAATGAGAGAGGGAGAGGGGGAATAGTATTACCTGTTGGAGAGATCATAGAGAGCATGCTGCTTTGTGCAAAAGTTTTCACCTCTCTCTCTTGTTTTCCAATTCAGCTTCGATACTGAACTTATCTGACATGTTTTGGTCTGTTAAATGAGATATCTTCTATTCACAGGCAATTTAATACAAGTTTTTTTAATTAAAAATTTTTTTGAGTGTAGTTGACACACAGTGTTACACTAGTTTCAGGTATACAACATAGTGATTCAACTTCTCTACTCTTGGCTGACTGGTTGGGGGAGAGGGCACGCGTGGGCACCCATAAATTGTTTTTACTCTTCAGACTCTTTGCTGTTCTCTGAGCATCCTTTGTGCCATGACCTTTTCTCCCTGCCCTTCGGGACAAAGCAGTATTTTACCAAGTGCCCTTTGAATATTCTCATTCTTTTGCATCAGTGACTTAATCATTATAAAATAAATTTCCAGCAAACTTTGGGTGGTTTACGTTATGAAACATCTAGAGTGTGTTAATTACCCCCTGGGAGTTGATTACAAGCTGCCTGTTTGCTTTTTATTAAATACACATCAAGGTATGCCCCTCTCTGTGCTGCTGAGCTGAATTCGATGGAGAGCTCAGAGAGAAGATTTCCAGTCTCGGTGGTTGGTCAGGGACTCTCAGGATAAGAAGGTATAGGAGGGGTTTGAGGGTTCATGGTGGGAACCAAGGGGTGGGTGTGTCTGCAAGGAGCCATGGGCAGACTAATGCTGTGCTCACCTCAAGGGTGGCTAATATCTCTCTTCATACAACCCTGTTGCAACACCATTGACTATATTCCCTATGCTTTACCTTTTATCACCATGACTTACCCATTCCTTAAATGCAAGCCTGTTACCTCTCCTCACTCCTCCTCATCCATTTTGCTGAATCCCCTATCCCCCTCCCCTCTGGCAACCACCCTTTCTCTGTATTTACAGGTCTGATTTTGCTGTTTGTTTTTTGTTCGTTTGTTTGTAGAGTCCACGTATGAGCAAAATCATTTAACATTCAGCGCCTCTGAAAGCTGGTCCCAATATTCCTTCTTTCTTACAGTCACTTCTTAGAGTCTGAAGAGGCAGTAACTACAGTTTCTAGGAAACTGGTCTAATCTGGAGTCCTAAGCAAGTTAAGTGTATCTGTCCCAATATTATATTTCTAACCATTTCTTCTCTACTCCCTGTCTCTTCTCAGTCTGTATACATACTCTGTGCTCTCCTCTTCTTTATAACCCGAATCATTGTCTAGCAAAAACTCACCTCCTACCTTTCCTTCTTAATCAGTACTCTTGAAAGGGTAAGGTTCCCTAAGGATTAATATTCATGAGGTTAGTCCATTTCTTTTCCCTGTTTCCCTTCCCCTCAATCAAAAGTAATCTGGCTTTCAACGCCACAGTATTAATTACATTAAAGTCAACAATGTCATCCTAAAGTCCTAAATTCAGCTTCAACAACACCCTATTTCTATTTAGTAGGCATCCAATGTGCATTTTTTCCTGTTTTACTTTCTAAAATCTAATGGTTTTGCATAGAACTCTGAAATTCTTTCTCATACCCTTACCCACTATCTTTCTTCATCCCATTCAGTTGAATACTGGGGCAATATAAAATTACAGTTTTTATCCTTTTCTCTTAGGCATATTCTTCTTTGGTAAACTTGTTGTTTTTTTCCTAAAATATGCATGTTTCCTCATCTCTGATTTTGACAGTGAAGTGTGCCTCAACTCAAGCTTGAAACCTGGGAGATATTTAGGACTATTTTTCCCTTGATCTTCAATCCTATGTTCATGTTTATTTGACCTCATAGATATTGCATGTATACCTCTTCTCACAACCCAATCAATAGTCCTCTTAGATTCCAGGGATTCATTGTCTCACCTCTGGTTCTGCTGCTCCAGATTCCTAATGTCTTTGAAACTTTCTTAGTGTTTCCTCCAAAACCATTCTCTGCATAAAACTTATAATATTCTTCTTATTAATATTTTTCTTATCTCAACAGTACTATTAACAATACTTCCTAAATTGTGGTGGAAAGAGATACTCCGTCAGAATTACCCATAGAGTATGCTAAGAATGCTGATAGTAAGAACCAGTTAAAAATCTCTTAGAAGCGATCCCAACAATTTGGATTTTAAAATTTTCACACTAAAAATTGATATCTAGATAACATTATTGCTACCCCCACTTAAAGGAAATAGTCCCAGAGTGACATATCCCTGCAAATTCTGACACTATTTCATTAACCTGTAGAAAACTGCATTTATATTGATATCCTATCTAAAATGGAATGACAATAGAAGCATTTCTTGATATTTAATACAGTAGTCAAACAGGTCCATCACTGACCTATTCCAGATGATCATGTGTCATGGAAAATGCATAATAGTGGCACTCTCACTGTAAATTTTCTCAGATTTTAATGTATCAAAGTTTAAGGGAATAGGCAGATTGCATTTTCTAGTTTAAACTACTCATTATACAAAGTAGTCAAATGTTTGACTAATCTCACACAAAATTAAGGATATTAAATATGGAAGCATTAGATGAAAATTGTCTTCCTAATATTACTTTTTGCCATATTTTAAAATAAAAATAACAATATAACCAGCTCTAAAAGGAGGTCTGCCAAAATATTAAACATTTCTAAAATCTATTTGAAGTGTAGACTTAAATGTTTTATTGTTAAAGATTACCCGGGTCAAGGGTGCATATCATTCTTTAAGATCTATGTAAGTCATCCTGAAGAGCATGTCCATTGAAAACTGAGTATCCAAAACACAGAGTATTTTAGAATGAAAGGGTTTTGTACTTAAGCGTTTAAGTATGTGTAATTTTTATCTCATTATTTTAGGATTTTAAGCATTTGTGAAATATGTATCTTCAACCTATATTAACAAAGCTATTGATACATCTAATTTATAAATAAATAATATAGCTCTATTAGGTGTATGTAGTCAATGATTTACTAATTAGTACTTATTCAGAAATATTTGTAGCATTGAAACTCTCTTTGATTTCTTAGATTAAACTAAACTTAACTTTTTGATAACAAATTTGACTTTGATTGCAATTACCTTTTGATCCACTTTCTTATAAAGATTAAGTCAAGCAGGGATTCTTTTGAATTTTAATTAAAATATGTCAACAGTAACACTAATTTACAAATCAAGGTGTTCTAATTCTAACAATATTAAAAGAAGCTTATTTTTTTTCCTCTGGCACTCAATGCTTACCAAAAAATCAAATAAGAAAATAATGTGAAAGATTTTATGAAGGCCATCTACTATGTCAGTTCAATGAGATTCATTAGAAATTACTCTTTGATTATGTAAATAAGCTTGATACTTATACAGAATCATATTAATTCTCACCTCAGTGCGTGAAGTCACTTTAGTAGAACTGAGGTTTGCCATGATACCATAAGCCTATTAAATGGCATTAGAAAAAACATTTGACTCAATAGTTACTCTAAGCATATTTTTGAGGTTATCTCCACTGCAGTACACTCTGTTCCATTGAGGTCCTTGGACAATATTTTCCTCCAGCTTCACTTCTAGGAATAGTGATGTTTGTTTTAAAAATTTGATTGCATTCAATTAAAGTATTTTTTTTAGTATGTAGTTGTAAATAAGAAAGAATACATAGTTACAATGTAGTGAAGAGACAGATAATAAATAAATAAATAAATGGAACAAGTAATAACAAGTTGTTATATGTATTACAAAGTTCTGGAAAAGCATAGAGGAGATGTTTCTTATGTTTATTGTTGGGGCATATCAAGCTACACAGGGAGATAGGGAAGGTTGTTCAAAAGGTAACAATGGGCAAAGAAAAGTGCATTAGAAGATTAACAAAACAGGGGTGAAATGGGTGGCTCGGTGGGTTAAGCTTCTGCTTTCTGCTCAGGTCATGATCTCTGGGTCCTGGGATCAAGCCCCGCATCGGGCTCTCTGTTTGGCGGGGAGCCTGCTTCCCTCTCTCTCTCTCTGCCTGCCTCTCTGCCTATTTGTGATCTCTGTCTGTCAAATAAGTAAATTTTTAAAAAATCTTTAAAAAAAGAAAGGTTAAGAAAACATCTTAAAAAATTAAAAACATTTCTGAGAGGGAGTAACTTGAGTGAACACCCTTTACTGGAAAAGAGTTAGTTGTCATCAGATAATTGGATGGAAGTAACTTGAAGTATTTGAAGCATTGAAGGAAGAGAAAAACTACTTATATCTAAGTTTGGTAAATCATCAGAATTTCAAATGCAAAGATCTTGTAGTTTTTTTGTTTTGTTTGGTTTGGTTTGGTTTGGTTTACTTTTTCCTTATGCATACGATTTACTTGCAGTTCAGTGTAAAACCACTGAAGACCTTTAAGCAGGGAATACCATAATATTTTATTTTAATGATATAAATATGTTGATTTTAAGGAATAGCTTGAACAAAAACCATGGGGAAACCAGTAAATAAGTTATTATAGTAATGCACCATTTATTTATTATTTATTGCCATATAACAAATTACCACCAACTTAAAAGATTAGCCATCATTTCTCAGTTTCCAAGAGTCAGGAGTCCTGGCATGCCTTAGCTAGATCCTTTGCATAGAATCTCATTAAGCAAAAATAAAGGTGACAGCTGGGGCTGAGGCTTCATCTTCAAATTTCACGTATTTGTTAGCAGGATTGATTTCCTTAAAGCTGTAGAAGTTAAAACAGTCTCATTTTTCAAAGACAGTAGGAGAGAGAATCTCTGAGCTCTAGACCCTTCTTTAAGGATCCAACAGATTTGGCCAAGCCTACCCCAAATAATCGCTTTTTGATTAACTTAATCAAAACTCAAAACTTAACTGACAGGGACCTTTATTACATCTGCAAAATCCCGTCACCTTTTCCACCTGAAATAACCGAATTATGAGAATGATAATTCTCATGTCACAGTCCCAGGTTCCCATCACAGTCCCAGGTTCCACACACACCCAAGAGGAGGAAGTTATGCAAGGTATGTACACCAGGGAGCTCAAGCTTTGGGGGCCATCTGAGAATTCTACCTGTTACAGTCCCCCTCGGCATCCAATAATTTACCCTTCCCACATCCAAAGTATGTTCACCCCTTCCCAAGATAACCCCAAGCTGCATATTTATAGTATCAACTTAATGTCCAAAATCTTGTCTAAATCTCATCAACTCAAAGTCCAAACAAAATCTTACCCTCTAAATGAGACCTGGATGAGGCTCCCAGGTGTAACGTAAATGCACAATCCTGGGGCAAGACTCCTCTCTACCTGTGGACCCATGAAACTGAAGAGTTCATTTATACCTGCAGAACACTCCCAACAATGAGAAGAAAGGCCTGAGATAGCTGAGGTAGATACTCCACTCAAGTGGGGGGAAATAAAGAGTAAGAAAGAATCAACTGGTTCATGATAGTTCTGAAATCCGGTGGGGAAGTGTTGGATTTCCCTCGATTAGGTTTCAATGCCTGGGTGAAATCCTCTGGGTTTATGGCTACGCTCTTGGTTCTGACCTTTGAGTCTCCCTTACTTTTTCATGAAAGGTAGAACAAGCTTGAAGGTGAGTAATTTTGACAGACTGCTTCCTACCAGCAGAATTATTGTGGGTCCAAAAACCTTTCATTTTTGTATTCTGCCTATTTTAGTCTACGTTGTCAGTGTTTCTGTTGAAATAAATTTCTCAAAATCTTTGTGGGTCTTGTGTAAATTTCACTGAGTTTGCCAAAGCCACATTCACAGATCATTTTGAGATAATCTTGTCTGTATCTTAGGCTTTGCTCAGATGGCTAAAGGACAATGCCCTTAAGCTTCTAGAGGCCTCTGGTTTGGGGGAGAAGGTATGTGAGACACATCCTTCATCTCTTGAAAAAATAGTTTCTGTGACTGACTACTCTGATCTTTTGCCCCATCTGAGGTTTAACAAAATGTTGTACTCACATAGTTTTGTTTTGTTTATACTACAGATTATTTTGCAGACTTTTCTGATGCCTTTTTCATATGGAAAGGCAAACTTTTTTTTTTTTTTTTTTTTTTTTTTTAAGTGAGAGTGGGAATACAGGCTCCCCTCAGAGCGGGGAGCCTGATGTAGGGCTTGATCTCAGGACACTGGGATCATGACCTGAGCTGGAAGGCAGATGCTTAACAAACATTTTTTTTTTAAAGTTATCCAATCTGTTTCCTTTCTTTTTAATAGTTCTTCCTTCAGTTTATCTTTCCTTTCACATTATGCTATAATCACTTTTAAACTTTTTACTTAATAGTCCCTTTGGCTATATATCCAGCTTTATCTCTCACAAATTTTACTTTCTCCATAGCTGCAAGACACAATTTCCTTAAGTTTTCTGCCACAACATAACAGGTGTCCCCCTTCTCGGTTCCCAGCAGCAGAAGCTACTCCTCATCTCCCTCTGAGCCTGCACTGGCAGCGTCGGCATCAAGTCCAGATTGTGACTAGGAGCCTGATGGAGAGGATGCAGACCTTCTCTAAAGTGATTTAGGCTTTCTATATCATAATCCACAAAATTCCTCCTGCCTTTACCCACTTCCCAGTTCTAAAACCATTCCAGCATTTTAGATATTTATTACAGTTGCCTCCACTTCCAGCTACTAAAATCTGAGTCACCAAATGGCACATGTTCAGAAGGCAAAAAACAATATACACTTACCACCTCACAGTATCTGTGGGTTGGGACACTGCGTAATATGTACACACACACACACACGCACGCACATATATATGTACATATATATGTAATATATTAAATTACATATTATATATTATATATAATATATTATGTTATTAATATATTTATAATATATTTATTATATTATATTATATCATATTATATTAATGTCAGGGCCATAAAAGTGCAGTCAAGATGAAGATGTCTGTTATGACTGCAGTCTTATCTGGGACTTGGGGACTTTTCAAAGCTCACTGGTTTTTGGTAGAAATCACTGCCTTATGATTGTAGGACTGAGGACCTCAGCTCCTAGAGTCTGCCCATCAATCTCTACCATGTGGCTCTCTTCACAGCATGGTGGTTTGTTTCTTCAAGGCCAACAGGAGAACTTTGCTGCTTCTTGTTTCTTACCTCTAGATTTTCTTTTGCAGGGGTCAACCAATTAGGGTAGATCAACCCAGGGAAATCTTCCTTATGATTAAATTAAATTCAGCTGATTAGGGTCTTGAATTATCTCATTAAAATTCTTTGGGCTTTGCTATATAATGTAACCTAATCACGATAATGTTAATATATCGTATATATGTGTTATATCCACACTCAAGGCCAAGATTGTTATTAGTTACAAAATATCTTTCATTTTATCTCTATTTTATTATCATTCATATCATCATCTGGAGCTTATATACCAATTGATGGGAATCTCAGGGAGCCATTTTTGAATTCTCTCTACCACCATGGTATAGTCTGTACTATGGACTAAAATAGTGGTAGAGCTTATGGAGAGACGTTCATAGTTTATATGATGTGTTTTAGAGGTAGTTATGACAGATTCTATTGGGTCAGATGTGAGGGTTGAAAGAGATGGAATAATTCGAGGATGATGACAGGGTAATCCCACCACCCACTGAGGGTCAATTATATTGCCACAACTAAAATAAAAGTCTAAGTTTGTTTATAGCTTATTAATGCTAATCAGTCATATAAGTAGATGTGTATCTATTTTTGCACTGATGGCTAGAACACTTGATGAACAAAATTTTAGCTACCATCTGACAAGTAAGTGTGTCATTCTAGAATGTGTTTCTGTTTCTGTTGTGCCAATATCTCCATTCCTTTATATCTTTATGACCTTATTTTTTGCTGTCTTGATATTCTCAAACTTTTAATATTATTTTAATAGATTCTCTCTCAGCATGATCCATCACTATAGAAGTTTATTTTTAGAACAAAATAGTTCATAATGAATATATAAATGAATAACAGTATATACATGTGTATATATATATATATATATATATACACACATACACATATGTAATATATATGTTTATACATTGGCATTTCCATGTGTTTCACTGTTTTTCAATCTGCTACTTGTTTGTCTCACCTTCATTCTCTATAACCCACTACCATAATTTTGAACTCCACTCACATAAAAACATGAAGGGGTGCTTGAGTAGCTCAGTTGGTTAAGCATCAGATTCTTGATTTCATTCAGATCACAATCTCAAGGTCATCAGATCATCTCCCTCAGGCTCTGTGCTGAACATAGAGCCTGCTTAAGATTCTCTCTCTCTCTCTCTCAGCCCCTCCCCATGCCCCTACCCTCACTCTGTAAAAACAAAAAAGAAAGAAAGAAAAGAAAGCAAAAAAGCAACTCATTACCTCTTGATGAGATTTTTTTATCCTCATATTTTATTATATTTTTTTAATTTTTAATTTTTTTTTCCTGTGACACAGGAAAAAAAAGGTATTCCTGCCTTATAAAGCAGCACAAAGATTAGAGAAGGATAAAAGTGGCAGCAGAGAAACCCTCCAGCACAATGCCCTACTTGGCCAGTGTGAGAAGATTGTGCTTTGGACCAGGCTATTGGTATCTCAGTGGAGAGAACTAAGGTGATTTGTTACATATTTAGCAGAAGATAATGACAGGATTTGGAGTATACTGGATGTAGAGATGAGAGAGATGTTATTAGGACTGATTCTTAGGCTTCAGACTTGCATTCCTAGACAAATGAGTTTGAAAATCACTAAGAGATGTTTTACTAAGAGAATGAAGGGAAAGTATTCCTTCATTCTCTTCTCCTCCTTGAATACCCTTATTTATCATTTAGGACAGAGTACAACCATAGACTTCCGTGTTGTCAAATCGATTGACATTTTTCAGCCTTTTTTAAAAATTATTATTCAATAGTGTTCAACATTAATAACTAGTCCCATGCCCTTCAGACACTATTGCCTTGGCTGTCATGGATCACATGGCTTGTTTCACACAGCTCACACTTTGTTTTGCTCCTGTATCTTCAGCTACAACCTCTCTTTCTGCTTTGCCACCTTGCCTTCTTCTATCCAGCCATTACCTGTGTGGATTTTTTTGCAATTAGACTTCATCAGCTACATTTTGCTTCTATTAGAAAATCATTCCCATTAATTCACTCCTGTGGTTTCAAATGCCACTTATATAGGGATATCTTACCATATCTTTAACCAACACAGCTGCTCCAGACTGTAAGCCTGGATAACCAACTATGTAACAGCTCAAATTAAATAGGTAAAAGATCTCTCAAATTTAGCTTGTTCAAAGATAAAATTTTAACTTTTTGCCTTCACCCATCAAATTAAGTCCCTCTGTAAAACATCTCTTAGTGAATTTCAAACTCATTTGTCTAGGAATGCAAGTCTGAAGCCTAAGAATCAGTCCTAATAACATCTCTCTCATCTCTACATCCAGTATACTCCAAATCCTGTCATTATCTTCTGCTAAATATGTAACAAATCACCTTAGTTCTCTCCACTGAGATACCAACAGCCTGGTGCAAAGCACAATCCTCTCTCACTTGGCCAAGTAGGGCATTGAGCTGGAGGGTTTCTCTGCTGCCACTTTTATCCTTCTCTAATCTTTGTGCTGCTTTATAAGGCAGGAATGCCTTAAAAAGAAAAAGGAAAAAAAACGGTTTTGGTCATATTTAAAATGACTTGGCTTCCTGTTGCTTTTTGGATGACCTGCTTGCTTAACACAACATTTAAGTCTTGGCTTAATCTATCCTTTACTTATCTCTGCACCTTCAGTTTTGACCACTCTGTCTTTCATACCTCAAGCATTTTGTTTCTTTCTTACCACTGTGCCTTCCCACGTAGGTGTTATCTTTATTTATAGCACTCTCCCTCCTAAAACCCCACCTTTCATCGAGTTTTATCTGACACTTCCTTCAGATCTTAGCTCAATTACCCCTTCCCAATGAGGTTTTTTCTGATCTGTCTGACTAGACCATTGTCCTCACTGGAGGGGAGAATAATTTTGAATTCAGTTCTGCAGCCCTGGGATATATCTGTGCCTAACACAGAGAAGACACACAATAAGTGTTTGCTGCATTAATAATGAAGCTCTTTCATTAATAATGAAATGATACACCTTCTTCTTTATTGCGTTTTTCTTAATTCTGATTTCATAGTTATTTATGTGATTCTTTAATCAATGCCTTTCTCCATTAGACCGTTAGCTCCTTGTGAGAAGGAATTACATCATTCAGTGTTCATATGGTGTGCCAGCAATAAACACAGTGACTTTTTCCAGAGCAAATATTTTACAAATAAAATTAAATGAATAAATAATGCCTAAAAATGAAAGTGTGAAATAGCCTTCTAAAGTTATTTATGTATTTTCTTATATTCAGACAAGAAGTCTAACAATTCAAGTTAGAGTGGAAAATTTTTACATGTTTTCTAATAATGTAAAGAAATATATCAGATCTCCTTTTACCCCAGTTGTTCAGAGATATCTAAATCTCAAGTCTCTCAAATGAAAAATTGCCCGGAGGGCTTAAAAGAGACTAAAATACTGATTTTATCATTTGATGAAAGAAGAAAGGTAATATTCAAAGACTCCTAAAATTCTCTATATGATCTAGAATTCAAAAGTATGTGTTAGAAGAATGAATATGAAATATTAATGGATTTGTGATAAGGATTTCCAAGCAAGCATCAAGTATTTTAATAAACTCTCTTCACTCAAATGATTTATGTATCTTTAGGAGAGAAGGAAAAGGAAAAGGAAGACATCACTACTGCTATTTGTTTGTTTACATTTGTTTAGAATTCAACCAAATTACACTTCAAATAAGGAAAAATTTATTCTTAATGACCAATTGTACTACCAGGGGCAACACAGGCACTGAGAACTATCTGACCCAATAAATGTTAAGGGAAAGCTGGCAGAAGACATTAACAAATACACTGGACAACCACACAAGCAGCTTAGCTGGAGAATAGACAGAGAAAGTAAATATTTCAGCAGCAATAGCTAGTGACTGATTTTCATCACTCTGCATGCCATCCTCTAATAATTGAGGACAAAAATGATAAAACAAGGGTAAATAGACATTTATATTTTCTATATTCAGCTTAAAGTAGTACAGGTCAGGAGTTTCTCCCAATTCCTTCAAGAACAATAAACTGTTTTGCTTGGAATTTGTTTTCTTTCTCCCCAACTGCCCTGGAAAGCACATATTTACTAACAAACTCAGTATCATTCCCCTCAAAACTATGTCCATCTGCAATAATACAGATAATGGGTTTTGTCCACCTTTCTGCTTCAAAATATTATTCTTCCAAGACTGGGAGTTTAACGAGTAGTTCTAGTGTCCTTACTTGACTTTTCTTCCTTCACAACAATAACACTTTTATTTTTTTCCAAATTCAAAATGATAGTTTTCTCTCAATAATATATTATTCATTTGCTTATTTATTTTTCAAGTAAGTATGTGTGAAGCAACTCTCTTACGTCAAAAACCATTTGATATCAGTGAAGTTGAAAAGGAGAGATTCTAAAACAGTGGTGTTAAAAACATAAACTAAACTTTAGGTACAAAATCATTTTAAATGTGAGAGATAAGTAGGACTCGGAGGTTTGGAAATTAAGCATCCGCACGGGTGGCCAGTGGTTGAACAGGAAAACAGGTACAAATGAATGATAATGAAACTAGGCACAAAGTAACCTGTGAGGCCATCTAGGATGGGTTGCCCCATAGACAACAGGCTGCAGATACCTGAAAACCACAGATACTGATTCTTGTGACAGGGATGGGTAATTAAAAAAGCAATGTAGCGTGGTTCTTAAAGAAAGTGGGATCAAGTACCATCGCAAAAATCAAGTAAAATGTGACTTGAAATAATCCACTGGATTTAGAAATTGGGAATCAGACCTCCTATAAATAATGACCGAATTAGTGACTCAGTATCTTTGAGTCAAAGAATGGAGACAACGAGGAGATTTAAGACGGAAGATTGAGGCTACAGCAAATCAATAACTCAGTGGGATCGTACACAGTCATTGACAGTGTGAAGGGGCCAACAGAAGCAAAAAGAGGGAGAACATCAGATAGGCAAATAAAAGATGGAGGCCCGGAACACAACACGAGTAAAATGATTCAAACTAAGATGGAAGCAAGGGGAGAAACTATTTCATGCTGTGGTGTGACAAGCCTACAGCTGATTTTTCTAGCTCCTGTGGATCTGGGGAATGAATAGGTGAAAAGAGTGGTACCAGTTAACAGTTTCCACTGAGGAGAAACAGAAACCTGATGTCCAGTTAGGCCATTTTGTTTCCTTTGGGCATATATTCTAAACAAATTCTTCATATTCCTGTCCATTATGTAATTTGAGAGGATAGCATACTTGCACTCACGTGCTCTGGAGCCTGGCTTGCTCCAACGGTGTATTCACTGTGCGGATGGAGAGAGGATATTTAACTTCTCAGACATGCTTGTTTCTTTATGTGAATAACAGAGATGACTGCAGTACAACCTCTTAAGGTTTTGGAGGAAATAAATTGAAATAGTTCAAATTAAGTGCTTAGCACCTAGTAATTAGTAAAAAAAAAAAAAAAATTGTGAAAATCTACATTACCCAAAAGGTAGATTTTTTCTTGTTATTTGTTTGTTCATTACTATTTTCTCAAGAAAAAGTTTTTGAGTACTTGAGGTAACATCAAGACATCTGGATTTTTGGAAAATTCTTTAAGTAATTTTGCTGTACATGAAGGATTATAAATAACTATATCAGTTATTGTTATGTGGCTGGGTATGTGGCTGGCAGGTTAGTCTAGAACCGGCTTTCCACCTCACCTTATACCTTAAGGAACAAAGAGCAAGTAGCCCGTATTGATTTGTCAATTTTTATGTGCCAAGCAATAGTGGGTGCTTTTAAAGTTGCATCTCATTTAATTCTCAGAACACACCTGTCAATAATTTTTGTTATCTCTATTCTATATATGAGGAAACTGAAGCTAGAGTAAATAAAACCATTTCACAAGTTCAGATTTTAGCTGTGAGTGTTAGATTAAGATACCAATCTGAAAAAGGCTGAATAGTTCCATAAGTAAGTGTCTAAGCTCAAATTTCAAGTCACTATTACTTCCACTGCAATACTCTGTCTCCTTTAACAATTCTTTTAGTTTCATTTGAATAGATAACAAGATAATAGGGAAATACATTTGAGAATGAAAAGGGAATTCACTTGAAAGATTCGCTAAAGGTAGACAAGGTCACTTAATCAGGTGCCAGTCTTGCTAAAGGACTGTAAGTAAGCTAAGTACACGTAAAGGTGATTTTTCTCCATTAGATGTCTTCTATGAAATTATGACATTTATTATGGAGAAACAATGGCTCTTTTGACATCTGCTGTCAAGGGTTTCCTTCTGTTATTTAATTTGGACCTGTCACATCACAAGTAACTTATCCAAACAACTCTTTGTGTGGGAGTTACTATATTGTCTCAGACACACTGGGATTTAAAGAGATTGGCAGAACAATTCAGAGAGAGAAAAATCACAGAATGTTGTTTTTTCTGTTTTGTTTTTTTCTTCTTAAAATAACCTGAAAAAAGAAAACATGAAATTCTAAACACACAGCTACCTGCTCTGAACTCTTAAAACAAGTGTTGTAGGGGCGCCTGGGTGGCTCAGTGGGTTAAGCCACTGCCTTCGGCTCAGGTCATGATCTCAGGGTCCTGGGATCGAGTCCCACATCGGGCTCTCTGCTCAGCAGGAAGCCTGCTTCCTCCTCTCTCTCTCTCTCTGCCTGCCTCTCCGTCTACTTGTGATCTCTCTCTGTCAAATAAATAAATAAAATCTTTAAAAAAAAAAAAAAACAAGTGTTGTCCAGAGTGTTCACTAAATTTAAATGTTTCAGCTCATTTAAACCTCCTCAGAGATATTCTAAATCTAAACAAATGTAAAGACTTTTATTGACACAATTTACACTCAGTGTTGTAATCATTCCTGGTATCCTGACAAAGTTAGTTTAACTTGTTTTAGCTTCTTAAGTGTAAGTAGTATTTAGAGGCAAAGTATTAAACTGCCTTAATATATTTAAAAAAATTGAATGATGCCTTAAATTGCTGAGAACAGCAATTTAGTAACATATGAAATTTAGTAACAACTTAGTAACATATTAAACATTTTGTAATATTTAGTAACATATTTAGAAACATAACATATTTAGTAACATATTAAACATTCAATGAGCAATGCCTTTCAAAGTAGTTACATTTAGAAATTATATATTTTTTTATTTATCAGATATTTACTAAGTGCTTTTTACAGGCAAGACTACATAATTTAGCACTTGTCCAAATATTATCTTGCATTTGTATTTATCTGGCTTATAATTTAAACCCCCACCGATTTTTACTGTTATAGACAGAAAGAAATAATGGATAAATCAAAGCTTTTAAATATTTATATGGATGCAGAATATTGTCATGCATATATAATCCAGAGTTAACCAGGCATTTTATAATTATTTATGCAATTAAGGAATACATGAAAAGATTTTATATTTTTATAACATCCAAGAAAAGTAAACTTAACCAAAATATCAAGACTTCCCTGGAAATTCATATTTTACGTAGCAGAAGGAGCTAAGTACATACTGTGTCAGATACTTCGGCTCAGTCTTTGGATAAAGTCTTCTCAAAATAAACGTAAAGTGTAATTGTATCCAGCACCAAAACCTCAGCACTAAGGAACTGTTGCAGATTGAGAAAATTCTTCCCTTTTACATTACCTTCTACTCTATGAATTACCTTAATCTGTAAATATTTACAGAGGACCTGCTAATTGCTGGGCATTAATGGAGGTGCTGAAGACAAAACTTGAAGAAAAACAAAGCCTTCTGCAACATTTTGGGAGGCGGCAAAAATGCACAGGGGAAGCAATAACAAATGGTCTGTCATGGAATGTGAAAAGAGAGAGAGGTAGTCAGTGGCTGAAAGTATTCCATGAGTAATGGTAATTGAAATAAATGTGATGTTTTGTGTTTAGAGATACTTTAATTTATGACATGACATATTATTTTTCCCTGTATGGTAACAATTCGTAATTTTAACACTTTTAATTTGGCATTAAAATGTATATTACTTTAAAATAAAATATTAACTAAGCAACATGTAATTGGTGAGTGGATGAAGCAAAAATGATCAATGACATGTTCTCTACTGTTAAAAAAAATCACAAATTAAAATCCTCCATTAGTATAATTTATTTTGAAAAAGAGGTAATGTTGGGAAAAAATAAGCTAAGATCATCATACATAAAGGGAAGAAAAAATAATCAAAAGAAAAAATAAGTCCATAACACATAGCTGGCATTTGTTTTGGCCTATGGATGTCTGAATAGCTTTCTTATTAAACGTAGGAGTTTATCTGGAGAAAAAGACCTCTTCCAGTAAACAAGCTAATAATTTTCTACGCTTACACTTTCAGACTCCCTTACAGATAGGATTCAGGCTTTGCCAATCAGATACACTTATGATGTGCAAAACAGGAAGCGAGACACAAAAAAATAGAAGGGCAGCAGGGAGTCATTTCTGGCAGGAGTAAGGGTTGTTACAGTAGCCATTGGGATCCAGTACATGGGGCCAGAGGTGTGGGTGATCAAAGCGCAGTTTCTCCAATGGTATCATAGTTACAGATCTTTGGCATCATATGGGTGTTGTTTCTAGTTCTATAGCACCCATGTCTCAGTAAAATCAGTTATTCAATATAGTTTTATTTTTATTTATTTTTTAATATTTATTTATTTATTTGGGGGAGGGGAGCAGAGGGAGAGAGAGAATCCAAAGCAGACACCTCACTCAGCAAGAAGCCCTACTTGGGGTTTCATCCCACAACCTTGAGATTATGGGGTGATCTGAAACCACGAGTTGGATGCTCAACAAACTGAGCCACCCAGGCATCCCCCCAATATAATTTTAATAAAATTATTTCTATTTGAACAAGACACTGTCATTTCTGTTGCTTGCAGCTAAAAACTTGGACTACCACCAAGATGTACAATGAGAAATAGTAAACATGTATTACCCCACTGTGTACTTCAGGCCTGAGATACAGCAAGTATTCAATAAATATTAAAAGAATGAATACAAACAAAAAATAAATAATATGGACTTTCCTGTCTTCCAGCCTAGAGAAGATATCCCCACATGGATCATTTTGTTCCCTATTTTAATTGTCTCCATTTTCTTTAACTTAGGTTCAGAAAAATTAACTTTTTTACACACTAGCAATAAGTTCTGCTCGGAAAGCCTTCAGTGGTAATAATGACTGACAATATAATTTTGACATGAATTTCAGCTACTTAAAATATAAATATGGTAGAAATTTTCATGGCAATTTAAAACATATTACACAATAATTTGGGATGGGGCGCCTGGGTGGCTCAGTGGGTTAAAGCCTCTGCCTTCGGCTCGGGTCATGATCTCAGGGTCCTGGGATCGAGCCCCGCATCGGGCTCTCTGCTCCATGCGGAGCCTGCTTCCTCCTCTCTCTCTGCCTGCCTCTCTGCCTACTTGTGATTTCTCTCTGTCAAATAAATAAAATCTTTAAAAAAAAATTTGGGATAAATATGGGAATAGTTATAAAATCAGAAAACAAATCTCTAATACAAAAATTACAGTTTAGTAAAAACAATACTTAAACTAGAGGCACTAGTAGGAATCTAAATCCATTTCCCATTTTTCACCTGTAGAAGGAGATTCATTTTATCACGCAATGAGATTTGCAGGCTACTATGCCACAAGGAAATAAAGAACTTGAGGATATATTAAGAAATACAGAGAAAGGTAAAGTATTTGAACTGCACACAAGAAGAGAAACTGAAAAATCAAATGGATATCCTTGATATCTAAAGTAAGTCCATGGGGCACCTGGGTGGCTCAGTGGGTTGAAGCCTCTGCCTTCGGCTCGGGTCATGGTCCCGGGGTCCTGGGATCGAGCCCCGCATCGGGCTCTCTGCTCAGCGGGGAACCTGCTTCCCCCTCTCTCTCTGCCTGCCTCTCTGCCTACTTGTGATCTCTGTCAAATAAATAAATAAAATCTTTTAAAAAATAGAAAATAAAGTAAGTCCACATACAGACCACTAATTTGTAGAAATGCAAATAATTCATTCATAGTACACATGTTAACATCAGAATATGTCTATCTAAAGCTTATAAATTACAGGGTAATTATTTAAAGCTTTCTCATGATGCTGTAATTCTCTAAAAGGTCTGAGTGTTGTTTATACCTTCTTCAGTCTTGATCTTTAAAGATCCAAAATGTCTTTATCGTCCTCCTTCAAAGCCCCAACTACATTGAAACATGGACCATCAGACTTTACTAATGACAGTTTATTCTTTTGGGTATCAGCTGATGTCCTGGTTATTACCCCTTATTCACTCCTGGCTTGATAAGTAACACTCTCTCCACCACTGCTATTTTTATAATCATTAATGAACGCAATGTACCCAAACTCTCATTTCATTAAGATATTTATTCCTAACAAAAATGCATTTCTCAACTACACTTCTGCCTACTCTCTTAATCATGACTTTGTTTCTCATATTCATTCCTTCTCTCTCTCCCCACCTCTCTCTCTCTTTTTTTTGTCTGTCTGTAACTCTTTACTAATATCTCTCCCTCTCCTGTCATCTTATGTACCAGACAAAACCATGCTCTGGTTAGATTTTACTTCTCAACTGCAATTTGCCTACACCACTGTATTGTGAAAAAAATGCCACAACTGTGCCCATTATTCTACATGTACATGAATGGCAACAGACCTCATGTGAGCAATTAGTCTAATTACATTCTATTATGCCATAACTAATAATATGACAATGTCATATTATTTATCCATTCTTTATAATCTTCTACTTTCCTAGCTTACTATTTCATATGCTTTCTTCTCTCATCAAACTTCCCACACATTCTCCTTCATCCTCATTCTTAATGATGAATTTTTATCTTACTGCACTGAGAAGATTAGAGAATCCAAAGAATTCAGAGGAAGAGAACCACAAATCTCCACCACCATATCCATATCTACCCACCAACCAGCTTTGGATTCATACTCTATTCATTTTATTCTGATAAATATAGAGGAGCTGTCCTTGTATCTGATGTCAATATAACAATTTGTGCAACAAATGCCATTATAGTCACTCTTTCAGAATCATGACCAGGAATTCCAAGCCCTAACATGATTTTTCCAAGCAAATATTCATTATCATAAAAGTATGATATTTTTATGTAAAACAGAAGCTCTTCCTTGATCTGAATTCCAATTCTGGTTATCATCCTTTTTACTCCTTTTCAAAGAGTTGCTTATATTTGGGTATCCAAGTTTTCTCTTTCTATTCTTCCTTGAAGCTATTCAGTATATTTGAGTTTTGTTTCCAAAATTCTTCAAGATTCTATTTTTCAAGCTCACTTGAACAAAATCGAATACTCAATGCGTAATTCTCACCTTCCTGGAAATACATGTTTCATTGAATTTACAGGGTTATATATTGCACCAATCTAAGTTCAACCAGGGAAGAAGAACCAGCAGGAGACACATATTAAGAAATCCATTGCAAGAAATTTGCTTGCATGATGGTGAAAACGGATTAGGCAAGTCCAAAGTCAGGAAGGATAGTTTAGAATTCTTGATCCTAGGCTCAAGCTGCTGTCCACAGATAGACTTTCTTCTTCTTCAGGGAAGTTGAGATCTGCTTTTTAGGCCAGTCAACTGAATGAAAGAGGTACATCCAGAATATCTGGGAAAATCTTTCTTACTTAAATTCAACCATCTGTGAACTTTAACCACAAAATATTTTACAGCAAGACCATGATTTGCTTGATTGAATAACTGAATTATAGGAAAATTAAGATGATACATCAAAAGACCATCCTAGCCTACCCCTTGTTATGTTGGCTTCCGTATACATCTCCTTGCACTACTCTTATGCTCCAAATTAAGACAATAACCAAGTCATATTTTTGCCTTATATGACTCTCCTTCTTAAAACCAAAAGTATGGGGCGCCTGGGTGGCTCAGTGGGTTAGGCCGCTGCCTTCGGCTCAGGTCATGATCTCAGGGTCCTGGGATCGAGCCCCGCATCGGGCTCTCTGCTCAGTGGGGAGCCTGCTTCCTCCTCTCTCTCTACCTGCCTCTCTGCCTGCTTGTGATCTCTCTCTGTCAAATAAATAAATAAAATCTTAAACAAAAAAAAAAAAAAAAAAAAAACCAAAAGTATACTAATCTTTTCTTGAAAAAAGGAAGCAATTTCCTTAGGTGATGTTGTTTCTTCACCTTTGATATCCTGACTATAAATACTGTGATACAAAGTTGACTATTATCAATTTATCTTGTGATAGATAAGAGCATAAAAGAGATAATAAAGCAAAACTATTTGTTTAATATATGCACAAACACAATCATAATAAAATAGGAAAGAAATAATCATAGTTACCATGGTCTTCATGTGGTTACAATCTTGGCTAACTTTTATGATACCTTTTTGTCTTCAACAAGCATCTCAGCTAGTCATGGTTCTTTG
This sequence comes from Enhydra lutris kenyoni, assembly GCF_002288905.1. Taxonomy (NCBI): domain Eukaryota; kingdom Metazoa; phylum Chordata; class Mammalia; order Carnivora; family Mustelidae; genus Enhydra; species Enhydra lutris. The sequence goes on from NW_019154095.1 coordinate 10,518,810, forward strand.
CTTAATGCGATCACCTAGATGTTCATTCCTGAAGGAGCAGGTCCATTGACTGTCCTTCCTGTAGTCTGGGGGGCTTTCTGTAGATTTTAATTACAGATTATTGTAGTGCCAAGATATGGTCTAAGACATCTATATTCCAGACATATAGTGTCTGATCTCTAGTATATAGGAGAAATTCAGTTTCCCTCTTGATTGTCAGGATCAATGGCCCCAGACACTACAGGAGCCCTACACTTTTGATGTTAATTCACAGGCATGAAGAGTCCAAAACATCCATGTGGCTGTCTCAATTTCCAGCTTAGTGGAATCAGTGTGAATCCTAGTGAAAGTATTCATTCCTCTGGAACAAAGAACTCTAGACCAACAGAGTATAAGGTTGTGAGGATGGGAAGGAATCATTTTGTTAGTAGATTACTAGGAGTATTAATGAATAGAACAACTTCTAATCCTTATTAATCTAATCCTAGATCTGTGAATCTTGGCTATAAGAGAAATAGCACTGTATGTAGGATTATGATTAAGAAGAGCACGTATGACATCCTGGATATCATTGTCCCCATCCTACAAGATTATGGCTAACTAGTTATTACTGTAAATGAGTTTTCAAAGAGCCATTCCATTATTATATCAAGCCAGCTGCTTCAGATTGGTGAGCAACATGGTAAAACCAGTGTGTTCCATGAATATGAGCCCATTGCCACCCTTTAATTGCTGTAAAATGAATTCCTTAATCAGAATTAATGTGTGGAAGAACATGTTGATTAATAAGCTATTCTGTAAGTCCATGGATGGTAGTTTCGGAAAAAGTATTGTATACAGGGAAGGTAAATCCATATCCAGAGTAAGTACCTATTCTAGGAAAAACAAAACACTGTCCTTTCCCTGATGGAAACAGTCCATGAATATAATCAACATGACACTGGGTAGCTTGTTGATTGCAGGGAATTGTGTTATACTGAAGAATCAGTGTTGGTCTCCGGTGTTGGCAGATTAAACACGCAGTAGTAGCTATTACCATGTCAGCCTTAGTGAATGGAAGTCCATGTTGCAGAGCCAATGGCATAAGTTCTATCCTGACCACCGTGGCCACCTTTCACATTAGTCCACTACACAATGATAGGAATGGGTGGGGAAAGAGGCTGACTGGTATCTACAAAATGATTCTTAAAATTTTTATTTTCTAAGATCACCCTTCAATGAGAGCTCACATGGGACACAAATATCTTTATATTATCTCACCTTTCAGAGAGGTCTATCCATATACCTCCCCAGACCTCCTTGTCACAATTTCCAATCATATTCATTTCAAGTTCCTGACATCCAGGTAAAACCATTGGCTATAGCCAATGAGCCGATATAAATTCTATGTTTGATCATTTATCCTTCCAAGAAAAATGAACAACTAGATGCACTGTTTAAAATTCTACCTGCTCAAAGGATTTCTCTTTACCACTATTCATTAATATCCCACAAAGGTATAGTGTGAGCTGAGCCCTCCCCTCTCAGGTGGTGCCTACATGTCATGCTCAACCATCTGCAAACCAAGCCTGAATTTTCACTTCCTCAGTCCACTGGTCACAGAGAACTCCCCATGAGGTCATAGTGTTGGATGGGAGAAAGAAGGCAGCAGAAGTGGGACCATGGGCATTTGGGCATTGGGCATTTGGGCCACTCTTTCACATAAATTACATATGCCTTTAGGATGTGAGGAAGCCCAATTTGTGTATACCACGTCCATTTGATAATGGAATGCTATAATGCGTGCTCAACTTTATACCTTGGTGTATCAGGCAACAGCCAGGTCATGATGGAAAGCTCACATCTCATATTAATTTGGTGGTCCATATTTCATCAGTCCATTTCTAATAAGACTCGTTTTTGCAGACCAGACTCTTTATCAAAAAGGGAGTATTTATCTACAGAGGAAGGCAGAGCTTTGCTTCAAAATCTTAAGGGTCTGCCCTGTAATTCATCTATAGGGACCTGCAAACGATGCAAGTAGTACATCTACAATTGGCTCATCAGGCACCATTGAATCTGCTCGATCCTATAACTCACATGACAGAGAATCTTGCTCATCACCTGTTGCAGACCCTTCTGTTGTTATTAACTCAGAGTTATTAGCTTTGGGGATCACTGAGTAAAAGGATCCAAGTAACACATAAAAATGAGGAATATAGCCTTCAAATACAAAGGTGCTGTGCCTCTCTTTTGGTGGTAGAAGAGGTTAGATGCCATGAAGTATCATCACCTTAGAAGGTATATTTCAACATACCCCACACCACCGGCTCCCTGGGAATTTCACTGATGGGGAGGGTCTCTGAATTTCTAGGTTTTATTTCCCACTTCTGACATCTCTACAGTAGTTGCTACTTCTTGATAACTAGGTTCAATAAAAAATATATCATCAATATAATAGACCACCATTGCATCTTATGGATGAGAAAATCCATCAGGGTCCCTGTAGACTAAATTATGACAAAGAGCTTGAAAGTTGATAGACCTCAAAGTTAGACTGATTGAAGTCTATAACACTGGCCTTGGTAGCTGAAAACAAATTGCTTCTGGTGGTCTAGAGTGAAAAGGAGAATTTGCTAAATTGATAACTGCATCACAGGTACCAGAGGATGTGTTAATAGCTAGGTTTTTTTTTTTTAAGATTTTATTTATTTATTTGACAGACAGAGATCACAAGTAGGCAGAGAGGCAGGCAGAGAGAGAGGGGGAAGCAGGCTCCCCGCTGAGCAGAGAGCGTGATGTGGGGCTCAATCCCAGGACCCTGGGACCATGACCCGAGCCAAAGGCAGAGGCTTTAACCACTGAGCCACCCAGGCGCCCCCAGAGGATGTGTTAGTTTGCTGAGACACCACCACCACAGCCAGAGCAGTAATTGCAAGGGGAGACACTACCTGACTCCATTTACGGTAATCCGCTGTCATTCTCTGTTTACTGCATAGGCCAGCTGGATGAGTTAAATGTGAATATGCTGAAAATCATCACACCTGCATCCTATATCCTTGATGGGGGCACTGATTTCTGAGGTCCTTGAGGAATGTGCCATTGCTTTTGATTTACTATTTTTTGTGGGTAAAGGAAGCTGTATTAATTTTCAACTGGCTTCTTCTACCACAGTAAGTCTTTAAACCACAGGTCATGGGAACAGTGTGGAGATTCTGCTGGTTGCTTGTATGGCTATTCGAATTATATGCATTCTGTAACTGGGAAAACAACAGAATAAGTTTGGAAACCAGCTGGGCCCGACGTGAGACTGACCCAAGCTAAGTTCTTCGATCAGCTGACTGACATTTGACTGGTGGACGATGACATTCTGGGTCTCCAGGAATTAGTATGCCTAACCTCACACATACTTAAATTAATTAAATATGTTATTTTTAACTGAAACTAGTTTATTTTTATTTAACTAAAAAATACTCTTCAGACCCAGATAGCTTCCCAAGTATATTCCTGTCAACCTTTAAGGAAAGAAATAAACTAATCCTCTACAAAGTCTTTTTGGAGAACAAAAATGGAGAGAACATTTTCCAACTCTCTTTATGAGAGAATATATGTTCAATAGGGGCACTTGAACAACAAAAGAGGAGAACTGTACACAAATTAATAAATATACAGGCAACAGTCCTACCCAAAATATTAAAAAATTAATTCCAACAGTGGTGTATAGAGGAAAATGTATCATGATCATTAGGGTAGTAATACCATAAGGCAAGATTGGTTAGATATCTGTAAACCAATCAGTATAATGATTTGTTTTAATGGAATGTATACTGTGGTAAGTCACCTGAATACATTCATCCCCGAAACTGAAGAACTTAGCCAGCTGCTGAAAGTGTTGGTGACTGACAGAGCTTAGCTGTCTTCCTCAAAGGAAATTGCATTTGGCTGAAGAAAGCCACTTTATCCATATATGTTTTTGGAAGCATTCTGAATCCTACACCACTTTTACTTCAATTCAGGAAAACTTTGTAAGGCCATTTTTAGCTCCACAATTTCCCATGAAATGTCTAAAACCTTTGTTTTCCCTGTACTGCAGCTCAAATTCTCCCACTGTCCAATCCTTGCTTTTTTATCTCTCTACAGATTAGGATTCTAAGAATATTTCCTTACAAATACTCTGCATGCAAATTTTTATCTCAAAATATCTATCCTATGGGATCTATCCTGTGACATTACATTAACAAACACAAGGGGAAATATCTCATGATATTCTCAACAGATCCTTAAAGTGCGGTTGAAACAAATTCAACACACATTCTTTGATATTGTCTCCTAGGAAACAAGAGATAGAGGGGTCTGTCTAAAGAGTCAGTGCATGTACAGAAAACTGAGGGAAAGTCATATAGAAAGACGCTTTTTGAAAAGCTTTACTTCTGATATCAAGATATAGTTTCCCAGTGACACAAATTGTGTTCTACTAAAGATAGAGGTTGTTAAATTTTTTCTGTTAAAGGTCAAATAGTAAATATTTAGTCCCTGCAGATTCTAAGCAGTTTGTCACAGCTACTCAATTTAGCCTTTCTAGTACAAAACAGAGACAACATATAAAGGGATAAGTACTTCTATATTGTAGTAAAACTGGTTACAAAAACAGATGGGCGAGCCACGTTTGACCTGTGGGTCATAGTTTGTGAACCCCTAATCTAAAGAGATAGCTGAAAATAGTAAAACAAGAAAAAGATTAAAGATAAGAAAGGAAGAATTATAAATTAATAATTGCATACTTAGAAAATCCTAAGGAATCCACATATTAAATATTTTTGCATTTTTATAAGTATCCTTGAGATTTTTTCCTCTGAGTCATAGTTAAGTTATTTGGAAATAGTTTTATCCTTTGGGGTATCACTTTCAAAATTTGTTAGGTAGGAATTGAGCAGTATTCAATCTGGAGTTAATGATTCTCCACTGCTGAACCAAATCTTTCTCTGTATTCTACCCAATGTTCCTTGAAGCTGAGGTTTTCCAGTCTGTCTTCTAGGAAAAAGCACTATTTCCAGCCCTCTGAAAACACCAGATATTGCTAACTCTAATCTTTTTGGACTTTCTTCATTCTCTTGTTTCCTGGCATACCTGTGTTGATCATTGCTCAGTTGAAAACCTGGGAGCTCTGTGTATGCAGTTCTTTCTTCCAGCAATCTGTCCTGTATACTCTGTCTCTGTTCTGCACAAAATCTCATCTCTTCGTCCTCAACTCAGGGAGGCTGCTGGACTACATTCATGTCCTTCCTTGCACTGTGACCTGAAAACTCTCTCAAGAAAGTAGATTGGGGCTAAGGATTCACCTTTTTATTTCTCCTATCTTGGGGATTTCTTTCTTTCTTTCTTTGAGGCTTAGTATCCTGCAAACTATTGTTTTATTTTATTCCATCTGTTTATATGGGCTGTTTAGGTTTGGAGGATAAATTTGGTCCCTGTTACTCCATCTTGGTTGTAAGTGGAGTGTGTATAGCTTTCTAACATAACATAAAAATGACTAACTTACATTAGTACTGGATTTATTATGGTAACTACATTTCCCTTCTCTATGGTACAAGCTTTTTTTTTTTAACTGATATATCTAGTGACTAGAATAATACTTGCCAAATAACAGAAAATAAGTAGGTACTTGTAGTCTATGCACCTCACTCTCACATCTCAGAATTCTTTTTTTTTATGATTTTATTTTTTTGTTTATTTGTTTATGAGCAAGATAGCAAGAGAGAGCATGAGCAGGGGGAGGGATAAAGGAAGAGGGAGAGGCAGGCTCCCCACTGAGCAGGGAACTGGACCTGCCACTCAATCCAGGGACCTCTGGACCATGATCTGAGCCTGAGACAGACACTCAGGCACCGCAAACATTCAGAAATCTTGATCTCTGTGATGCACCTCTCCTACCACCACTTCCTGCTTTTCGAGCTTTTTGACTCCCATGTTTTTTCACCAGTCAGCACAGTAACTTTCCATCCAGAGGATCTCCTTCCTTTTCTCTCTCTGTTGCTGCCCTCCTTACATGTCTCCTTGTTGAGATTGTGTGAACATTCCTACGTATAATCATTGTGTTTCAACCTTCCTAGACTCTCTTGTTCCAGTTTCTCCCCAATAAACCCAACTACCCACCCATTCTATCCCTGCACTCAGATAGCTTAATTTTGCTAAGAAAGTGACACAGATAGTTTGATTAATGTCCACAAAAAATATGGCCATGGATATTAAATACAGTCTACACACTGTCCAAGTACCCTTCTACACATGTCTAATACATTCTTTGACAAATACTGCACAATTCTCTTCTCCTCTGAAGACAGTATCCCTATTCTCTTCTGATAATCTCTCCTCAAAACCCTAAGGTTAAAATTAGGTTAAGTCTGAAGAGAAATTCCTTTCACCAAAGCTACCATCCTATCTACATCTATACCCCGATATTCTGCTTTACTTCACCATCTTTGCTCCTCTCTACCCCATCATTCATTTGGATGCTGTCTGTCCTTAAGAAGCTTCATGCTGCATTATTGTATTTTGATTTTTTTATTATAGGGTAAAGTCCCAAAAGCAGAATAACCCAAATATGATAGTAGGAAAATATTTAAGGATTTTGATGCATATTAGATTAATAATTTCTCTCAAATTGTAATAATCCCATCTCTACCAATACATGGTAATAACCCTTTAGCCATTTAAAAAAAACTTAATTTTTTCCAATTTACTATATATCTTTTGAATCCACAATTTTACAACTGTGTACTAAGGAAATATTTAAAAATATACAATTTGATTTCTGTAAGAAGCTCCAACCCTTCAGAACTCAGTTGAGCATCATGTCATGTAAGAAATTTCTCTGTGCCTCTAGTCAACATATGTGCCACCAAAGTTGTCCTCTGTGCTGACACAGCACTTGGGACACATGTACAACAACACTTGTCACAACTGCTGAAACTGCTGGTCAAAGTTCATTAAATATTTATAACATGCTTGATAATATTCTAAACACTCTTTTACTCTATCGTTTATTCATAAAAACAAAACATGATGTGGGAATGACTTTCCACATTGTATCATTGATTCAGTTACTACTGCAACAGGACTCATAAACAGCTCAGGTCATGCAAGGAAGAAGTAAGGGAGCTAGAATTTGAAGGCAGGCAGACTGAATTAAATAATTTCATTGGCAAGTATTTTTTATGATCTTGGTATTAAAATTATATTAAGGTCTCCCAACTACTTAGGCATAAGGGAAATTGAAGAAAAAGAACTTCAAAACTTAATAACTTCAGATTTTCAGTATTCAAATCATTAGTTTTATATACCTCCCTAACCCGTTAAAATGTTTTTAGAAAAAAATTACTCGGGATTATGAATCTCTAGTACACTGCTGTTTGTACTTTAAATTGGGAGAAGCAAAGGCTTCCTCAACTGAGAACAGAGACACTGCATGAAAATAACTGATCCCAAACATGAGTATCAGATAATTAATGTACTGCAGTCAGGAGGATCTGGTCAAAAGTGAATATGAGTTATTGCATATGAGCAGTTCTTTGCAAATGCAAGTGGAGATAATATATGAATCTTAATGATGAAAGACTCAGGTAAGTATATTTTTCATTTGTATCTGACCTGATCAATTAGATCAGGGAATTTTTCATGGGCTCATTTTTCAATAAATGTTGCATTTTAAATTACACAAATAGAAAATGGGAGAAAGGGGAATCCTATGCTTCTATAAAATATCACAAGCAACTTGACAGGAAACAGGGTTATTTGAACAAGTAGATATTTATGGGCAAATTATCCATTTAGTATAGAGAGATTTCAACTATTAATCAATAAATCTCTCAGCTACTGAGAACCCAAAGGAAGATTAAAAATGTAACTCAAAATGTGTATGTGTATAAATAATTATTTTTAAGAAGACTATTTCAGTAAAACCTCTAGTAGAAATGAAATAATTTATTTGAATCTCAGATTCTAATAATGCTAGGAGATAGCTAAATAATAAATAAGAAGTATTTATCTCCATATAATGTTTAGACTGTCATTGTAGAGGCAGTGTATTGAACCTTAGGCCATGATTTTGAGAAGAAAAAGATGAGTTTTACTGTGTGTGCACTAATGTCTAGAGTGAACTACTTTTCCAAGTTAAGAATAAACAATATTCGTTAGTCCCATACTGCTTAACATTTTTCAGTATCCTCCCACACATGTTCCTCAAATGATAAGCTTTTCTTTTCACATTAACATGTAGAAATCTAGTAAACACTCATTCCTTGGCAGCTCTGTAATAGTTTAAACTGAGTTCTCAGCAAAAGAAGAAAAAAAAGAGCAAGAGTCTCATTCTGATTGCCGGCCAAGTAAATATATCTTTAGGAGAAGACACTTTTTACCTTGCCTTACCTTGAAACAATTTAGACTGCTTGGACACAAATGATAACAATGGCATCGTTTTCCCTATATCATCACACCCTTAACTATAATTACTGAGGAAGGGAATCAGATGTCTAATTCCACAGTAGGGGGCAACAGTGTTATCATTGGCCCAAACTGTCTGCACCAATGTAGGTCCCATGAGACCAGAGCTCAAAGAGTATCACTGCAAAGTTCCCAGAAAGCTAAATAGAAACAATAATTATAGAGTGGGATGCTAACTCAAAGGCCTGTTCCTTTGATTATCAAGAAAAATTCCTCCTGAGCACATATCAAGAATCTCAGTGTTGGAGAGTTAGAGATCAGGAAGGAATGATAGGAGGAGAGGAGAAGAAAGGAAGGAAGAAAAGCAGAAAGAAAGAAAAACAGAAAAAAAATTGGCAGATTGCAATGAACAATCAGGTTTTGAGTCAGGGTAAACTCTACATGGCTATTTCCCATTACTGGGCTTTTGTAAGATTCTAACTTTTGTTGCTTGGACCAGTCAGCTCCATTTAAATAGCCAAAGGATATATTTGGTTTGATGTTTGCTATTTCAAACAAGAAGTTCTATAATTTCCACTTAAAAAACCCAACTAGGATGTTCATCTTCTTTGATCAAGTACATTTGGGGAAGAGCTTCCATGGAATGGAAGAAAACACAGTCACATTCCAGAAAGCACAATTAAAGAAATATCAAGAGAGACTCACAGACTATACAGTCTTACATAGGTTGCCACTTCCTTAGGAGCTATCATTTTGCACTCAATGTTGGTATATAAAATGCAAGGAAATTACCTTCAGTTGTTTTCTAAATGCAATCATTCCTATCATTTTCAGTGACCAGTATAGTTTGACTGTGTCAGAATACAAAAGAAAATTGAACTTCTCAGAGGTAAACTAATGTTCTAATCACGGCCAATATTCAAATATCAAGATCACATAGCTTTATGATGATGCAAAAAATTACATTTAAACTTATATGGTACCTTATTTGTTTTTTGTTTTTGTTTTTTTAAATGCACTCAGACTCCTTCAAAGCAATGATCTCTTCAGTAATCTGGTTGCACAGTTGCCCAGCATTAACAAATGTTTCCAACAGGGAAAATCACTTAGATGTTAATGAATTAGATTTCTCAAATTTATCCATGGCTATTATATGACTAAATGGCGTTAGTTACAATTCTCCTCGTTGCAAACTATAGGAAAAAAAGTTTTAAAAATTAGAGAGAATATATTGGCTTAAGTAACTAGAAAGTCCAGAAGCTGTCATTAATTTTAGGCATGGCTAGATCCAGAAACTCAAACAACATCAGAATCAAATTACCCCCTTCTTAATCATTCAGTTCTACTGCTTCCATATCCACTTGTTCATTTATAGAAAGGCTTTCCCTTCATGATGGTCCCACCAAAGTTCCCAAATAAGCTCTCATCAAGAAAAATATTGGAATAAGCTCAGATTGGATCATGTGATCTTTCTTCTATCAATCACTGTCATTTCCAGCAAGTGAAGCGCTGATTGGACAAGTCTGGGTCACGTGGCCATGATCCAGGGACAAAATCAGCATAGGCTGAGAGTGAGGGAGAAAAATCAGGGTGTTTTCAGAGGAAGATTGGAAAAGATAATGCACAGATAAATAACCAAAGAACATTTTATAAACCAGTCCTGCAAAGCATCTTGCATCTTTAGAGTCACAAGTCATATTTCATTTAGAAGAATAAATGTTTTAATAGACTTTTACAATTTTTATTAAAATAATAATTAACAATGAGCAAAGGAATATTACATTTCTTTTTATTTTAAATGCAAAGTCCTGATTCAGCTACCATCTCAAATAACATTTCACGCACGAACTTTGAAATCACTACAGAAAGGATATCCCCCTTTCTAGCAAATGCTCATGATTAATGAGGAGATATTTTAAAAATCAGAACTATAAGGTGTTATATAATCATTGGAATAGGCTTGTCATTTCCTCTTTTCTATTATGATGATGGTTGATATTTGGTTAATTATATTTATGAAATAATATGATTGAATATGTGGATGCCAGATAACACCAATAAACAACATTTGTTTGCCTCAAGAATGACCTCATTTTAGTTGCCTTTAAAAAAAAAAAAGTCAGTTATGCCAGGAAATAAAAGGAATATTGTTTTCAGACTTGTTGGTATTAAAATCAGTCTATTGTGGATGGTGAGGCACATAAGGAAAAATATATCAGCTTATGAAGATTTTCTTTGCCTATTTATATAACTGCATGGCAAAATGACCGCAGTGTCACTTAGGTATATTACTGACAGCCAAACCACAAGAGCACAGTTCTCCTTAAAACAGCATTTATTTTTATTATTCATACTTTCCTTACTATTACTTAGCACTGACATTTCAGTTCTTTTTAATGGATTTAAGATTCTTCTGTGTATTTGATAAATCAATAGAAGTACTTTACAGGGAAAACAGTTCATAGTCTTACCATTCTAAAAGATGACACATTATTCCTTCTGCAACACATTTACCTTTTTGTGTTGTTGTTAGTTGCATTTGGTTAAGAATTAAAGTGCCATTTTAATGAAGAAAATTTTCTGTCTCAAATATGTCAGTTTTGACATTTCTTTTTTCCAAGTTCAGTAAACCAAAGTTGTTTTTATGTGAGATACCAAAATAAGAATCAATCTTCCTCAGCTTTCCATTTCTCAGCGTGAGAACTCTTGGCTGGTTGTCTACAAAAAGCTAATGAATGAGGCAAAAGAGAAATGCAAACCTTGAAATTCCACTACCTCCTCATGGAAATCGCCAGATCGCAAATTCAGTATTTTTCAGATCTAGGAACAGAAGGTTTTCAGTTTTTTGAGTTCTTTTTTTTTTTTCTTCTAGTGTTAGTGTATCCATTGTAATTCAGACAAGACAGACCAGCCCACAAAAAGAAATCATAAAATGAATTATGTACTAGCTGCCATGGTGAAGTCAGAAATGCAGAATAAAATAACTACCTAATTTACCAGTGGCAAGCAAACTATGTGGCAAACTTGTGGCAACACTTCTGTAAAAATAACAATATGCTGTGACTTAGATGTGGTGTTCTAATTTGCAAAATTTAATTAAAATTTTAAGTTTAAATTTTCAAGTCACAATAAACAGCAAGCCTCATACTTCTGCTATGGAACAGGTATTCACAATATATAAGGATAATTTTACCAGTGATACCAAGTGTATGCCTGCATCATTATTTTTTTCATTTTCATAACTGAAACAGTAAGAATGAACTGCTTTTACTCACAGTGCTTCTAATGAGTGGTGTCTTTTCCAATGTCACTTCTTCAACTCTCCAAAACCAGCCTGATGTCCTCCAATTCAATATAATTCTGACACCATCTACCTGGAGTTAACATCAGAGCCACAGGTTAAGAGACTATTCCTATACAACTTAAGACGCCCACAGTCATCAGTCCCAAGTAGTCACTTATACTTCTGACCTACCAGCTATAAATTCAAAGAGTTCTCACAACTCTCTCCTGAGGATTTCTAGAATGACCCACAGAACTCAGGACAGTGCTTTATTTACTGTTACCAGTTATTATAAAGATACAACTCAGGAATCCCAAAAGAAAGAGATGAACAGGGCAAGGTGTAGGAGAAGGGGAGTAGAGCCTCCAAGCACTTCCCAGGCATATCACCCTCCCAGGACCTCAATGTGTTCACCAACTTGGAAGATCTCCAAAGCCCTATAGTTCAGGGGCTTTATGGAGATTTCATTAGGTAGGCATGAACAGATCACTGACCATGAGTGATTACCTCAACCTCCAGACACTTTTTCCTCCCCAGAGTTCAAATGTGGAACTGAAAGTTTCAACCTTCTAATCAGCCTTGGTATATCTAGTGACTAACCCCCATCCTGAAATTATCTACAGGACCAGAGTCACCAGTCACATTTTGACATACAAAAGGCACTCTTACCACCATGGAGATTCTAAGGGTTTTGAGGATGGAGAGTCAGGATCCTGGTGTGTAAGACAAATACTTATTTCTTGTTACGCTACAATTCTTGAGGACAATATTGCTGTATTAGAATCAGAAATGTATCTATTTAAAGGTAACTAACCGGTGTGTGTTTCTAGGTTTTAATTCTATTTGTGGCCAGTGGGTCACTATGTTAAAATAACTGTGTGGGGGCACCTGGGTGGCTCAGTCGATTAAGCCTCTGCCTTCGGTTCAGGTCATGATCCCAGGTACTAGAATTGAAACCACCTCAGGCTCCCTGGTTCAGCGGGAACCTGCTTCTCCCTCTTCCTCTACCATTCTCCCTGTTGGTGCTCTCTTGCTTTCTCTTTATCAAATAAATAAAGATCTAGAAAATATAAAATAAAATAAAATAAAATAAAGTAAAATAAATAAAATAAAATAACTGTGTGAATGGGGGCTTACTTCATATGAACTGAATTATGGTACCCTGAAGGAGAAAGAACATGAACAACTAAAATTTCAGAACCAAAAATTATGCATCTTAGTATTCAACATGTATTTGATTAGGCATAATTTTACTAGATAATTTTTTAATACAGAAAGATGCAGAGGGAAAAAGTAAGACAAAACGGGCCATCATTCCTAGTTTTTGACATTTTAAAAAAGAAAAAAATGTGATTCGAGATTTCATTTAAGACTGTCTTGGCTTTCCTGAAAATACAATTTAAGCTTACAACTGAGAACAGAAGAGGCCAAGTGTCACACATTCTAAGTTTTGAGAAGTGGACACAATTGGGGCCTGCTGTCTCCTGCTCCCCTCCTTTTGAAAAAAAGAAAAGGATTATTAAGTACAGATTAAAGAACTAGCCCTGCCAGCCCATTAACCTGCATTTGAGAGAGCCATGAACTGGCGCTTCTCTCTACTTCCCCGTGGAATAAAGAACATTGGAAATACGCTCAGATCAGATTTGAGCCAACAATTTCCTCCTTTCTAGACCATTCTCTTGTTTCACAGGACTCTCAAATCCTTTGACCATGTGGCCTTAAGCCTGTTTCCTGTGCCAGTGTGTTTCTCTTTTTCTGTCTGATCTCCTGAGATTGGATTCCACAGCAGGTATGCGTGCCTGAAGGGGTAGCCTAGGAGAAGGAGCATGAACCAAGCCTAGGTATGCAGGCTGGACTGAATACATGTGATTGCAAGGGGTGGGGAGAATGCGTTCTCCATCTCCCCAGGAATGGAGACAGCTCTCCAGATAACCAAGTTCCAGTGAGGAATACAAAGAAGGACTGAGAGCTCTATGATTAACCCCGGTTTTTCAAGTCATTATGAATGCATATTTTGCAAGGTAAGAAATGATGTTTAACTCTCTGTTCCATGTTTTATAAATCTTGTATATGTATGTCCATAGTAAGTTGGCCACCATTTGTCCTCTTGCCCTAGTCCTTCACATGTTAGAGGTGAATGTGTTTGTCATCTTCAATATTTTCATCATCTGGGAAATAAAAGATTAGGAAAATAAATGCAAGTCAGCATTTGGGAAGTGTAGTATTTAAAAAGTGGGACCAACTTTAGGGTTACCAAGAGATGTGCTTTCCTTTCTTGAAGTAAAGGAAGGGGCTTACAGAAAGCAATAGCTGGTATTTGCTAGCCTTTTAGGACATTTATTTAGATTACAGTTACCTTTTTGTTAATGGAAAAAAAAAATTTTTTTAAGCCAGGGACAGCCAGGTTAAAGGTAGGGGAAGAGAAGGATATACATTCCTTTCCTCTTTCCTCCACAATTCTCCTTTTCCTATGGCACAAAGGAGGTGGAAGCTTGAGAATTGACCTCAGCAAATGACTGATACCAAATATCAAGTGAAAAATAAAATATACAGCTAACCAGGCACAGGACTTTAATGATGTCTGGTTAGTTTAAGAAATATCTGTCATTTTCTCCTCTCATTCTTTACTTTTCCAGGAGACACAGTGGAAGTCTCAGAAAGGTAGAGGAAGATAGCCTTCTCATTTCTGGGAGCCAGAGCTCCAACAATGGTCTGCACATGGAGGGGTCTATACCAGACTAAGATATAGGGGGTTTAAAAGCAAAGGACCAAGTCTTAAACACTAAAATGTTACTGTGGGGAAAATATATTTTAACAGAAATTTGTCATGCCAGGTATCATTTCTGGAAGGCTACCCAATGGAAAAGGGAGTTTTTACAAAGTGAATTTGGGTTGGTTATTTGAAGGAATAAATAATGTCCTATTCATATTCCAATAGGATGAACTGAGAATCTTTGGTAAACTTCTTACACATACAATCTTGAACAATTTAAATGGTATAGGAAGTTGCTAAATAAAACAAAAAAAATTAATTTAAAAAGTATAGAGGGAATGCAGGAATGAGAGAGAGATAATAAAGATTATGACTGTCCTAGAAAGATATTGCCCTAAATTTGAAATCCTCAACTAAATATAGGCATTTGATTTTGGTATCTCACTTAATCTCAACATGTCTCAAATTCCTCAATTTTATATTTTGCTTTGAAGATTAAATGGAGAAAAATATATTTAGTGAACTTACCATTTAATAAATATTAGGTGTTATATTTAAGACTGTGATAGTGGAAAGAAGGTAGGTTTGTCAGAAAGTTGAGTTTGAATCAATCTATATCAAAAGTGATTATTTGGAATCAAAACCACAATGAGATATCACCTCACACCAGTCAGAATGGCTAAAATTAACAAGTCAGGAAATGACAGATGCTGGCGAGGATGTGGAGAAAGGGGAACCCTCCTACACTGTTGGTGGGAACGCAAGCTGGTGCAACCACTCTGGAAAACAACATGGAGGTTCCTCAAAATGTTGAAAATAGAGCTACCCTATGACCCAGCAATTGCACTACTGGGTATTTACCCTAAAGTTACAAACATAGTGATCTGAAGGGGCACATGCACCCAAATGTTTATAGCAGCAATGTCTACAATAGCCAAACTATGGAAAGAACCTAGATGTCCATCAACAGATGAATGAATAAAGAAGATGTGGTATATATACACAATGGAATACTATGCAGCCATCAAAAGAAATGAAATCTTGCCATTTGCGATGACATGGATGGAACTAGAGTGTATCATGCTTAGCAAAATAAGTCAATCGGAGAAAGACAACTATCATATGATCTCCCTGATGTGAGGAAGTGGAGATGCAACATGGGGGGTTAAGGGGGTGGGAGAAGAATAAATGAAACAAGATGGGATTGGGAGGGAGATGAACCATAAGTGACTCTTAATCTCACAAAACAAACTGAGGGTTGCTGGGGGGGATGGG
>NW_019154095.1:11278503-11306891 GCF_002288905.1 Enhydra lutris kenyoni
CTTGAGTCCTTAATATGTCCCAGAATTTATGATGGTCCTGATTATAACAAAACAGATTAGATACAGATTTGTTCCTATTATATTGTGCAGACAGATAATCAAATGGATAAACATAAACATATACCAAATGCAAAGAAGAGTCCTATAGTTCAAGCTATAGCCTAATAATGATCTTGTAGGGACAACTGCATGGCTTAGTAGGTTAAGCGTCCAACTCTTGATATGGGCTCAGGTCAAGATCTCAGAGTCATGAGGTCACACCCTGCTTTTGGGCTTCCCGCTGGGTGTGGAGCCTGCTTGAGATTCTCTGTCTCTCTCTGCTCCCCCCACCCCACACTTATATGCTATCTCTGTCTCAAATATAAAGAAATAAATAAAAAAAAATCAAGGTCTTGTGGTGTAGATAAACCAAGTATTTACACTGATGCGGGTGTTATCTAATAGTATCCATGGGATGGAGTGAGTTTAGAATCTTCCTAGTCTGCCATCTTTCCTGATGTCCTCCCTGCATTCAGCAAGTATTAAAGGAGATGAAGTAGCTGTGTCAGTGGAGGGGAGGTGATGAATGGGTGAAGTGAAGTGAAAGACAGGAGAGACGAGGAGCTTAGGAACGGCATGCACATTCAACGAAGGAAATGAAATAACAGATTGCAGGAACATAACTAAGAATTGTGACAGATGAAGCTGGGTAGGTGGCAAGAGCGAGATGATGGAAGCTTTGTAGGTCATGGTAGAAGTTTTGGATTCAACAAACGTGTGAAATAATCAAACAATATAAAGGAGATAGAAGATACCTGATTAATTTAGAGGTATCATGGCTGGATCTTGATCATCAAATACGTTGGGGGAGTTAGGAACAGCAAAGATATTTGTTGGGAAGATTGATGGGTTGAGAATTTTATGTGTTGAGCTTGAGGAACACTTACCAGCTTTCTAAGAGAAATATCTGGTGTGCAGTTGGGGGAGAATCTAGATGTTGGCAACTACTATCCTGAACATTTTGATTTTTAAGTTCTCAATATGCAGGTAGTTAAGCCCATGAAAATATATAAGATCGATAAGATGGAGTGTTAAAAAGGCACAGGTTGGCAGAGGCAGAGGTTGGAAATATAGGGAGTACTTTTATGCAGAGAGTACATTAGAGAAGAGGAAATCACGAAAGAGATTAGTCAGAAAGAGTAGTGTAAGTTCAGTGTTTCGTAAGCCGACATAATTGTTTTCAAGAAACAGTGAAAATTCAACAATGCAAATTGTTGAGTAAAATATGGACTCCAATAAGATATGTCCCCCCAACATTGACTGAATTGAGAAATTATTAGATGATTTGAAAATTAGATCGTTATTGAAACAAGAAGAGAGAAGGTAGAATTCAGATACCAAAGGATTGAAACGTGAGATGACATGAAGAGACATACATTTTAAATTGGCACCAAATGGACACTACTTGCCATCTTAATGTCATCTATCTACATGACTGTGTAAGTCCTCAGAGCCATGGGTCACTTTTGTGTGAAAGGCTCTTTTATAAACGTAGACTACTCTTTTATGAAGGTGTCCATGAGAAGGAGAAGTACACTGATTATTAGCCAGATGGATCCCTAAGATTAAAAAAGGATTTTCGAAGACACTTACAAATACATCTCTGGAGAACCTCTCGTTAATAAATTAAGTGTCCATTTAGCGACAGTTTTCATCTATATGGCATCTGATATTGGAGAAAACATTAACATTTGTGGGATATGCAGGTGACTCACAATATCTCTAACGGGGAGATTTTATTCGTCCCATTTGGTGGTAAAAGAGCTGGAGCGTAAGCCCTCTGGTTAATTTGAACATGACTTCAAGGTCAGGTAAGCATTAGAGGTGAGACTTAAACCCATTTTTTGCCTATTTAAGTTATAAATTCTTACTCTCACATGCATATAACCATATATAACAGTATTTCTCAAACATAAAACCTCATAACCACTCCAAAATGCCCACAGAAGCCAATCTGGGAATCACTACATTAAAAAAAAGAAATTAAAATACTTTTAAGTGATCATTTGGTGCCAGTAAATAAAAATGTTTCTAAATAAATTTTCCAAATAAAAATGCAAGTGAAGACCCTGGAATTACATTACAGTACTTAGTTTTATTGTGGCTAGAAATGGCCAAATTATACATATACTTTTTTAGTTATAATAAAAGTAAAAACGCAATAAAATAGATTTTAGATACAACTAGCCCCCACTACGTAGCAAAGTTAGGATCCAGATTGTGATCCTAAAGGCCCAATGCCTTTTTTCTGTCAGTTATAAGCCCCTCGTTTTCTCATCTTCTCCCTCTCTCTCTCTCTTTCTTATCTAGCTACACGTATTCTCACACACTCACACACACACACACACACACACACACCATGTAAGCTGTAGATGTGAAAGTTTAGAAATCCAAAGAAGTCATATACTTTGCCATGATAAGTATTAAAAGCTAAAATTATGTATACTCTTTAACCTTATAATTCCATTCTATACTTCTTTCCTATGGGGGAGGGAGGCATTTGGAAACAATCATTTTTTTTCTTTTGGGAAAGTGTGCATTTCTAAACTTTAGCAGTTTTATTTTCCGAGTTTAGATTTTCCCTCCTTTAGCATTAACTCCTTTTTCTCTCCTACTGTCAGTTGAGTTCAAGTCTCTATTGATACGTCATGATATGTTAGTGATTCTGTATGTTTGGGAGCCTTGTCCTTTAAAAATTTTCTTTCCACATTCTGGCTTCCTGTGTGCTATTTGTCAAAGTAAAATTCTTGGAGCAAAATTGTCCATCCCAGCTGCTGCTGAGATGCACCTGAAGCCAAGACATGAAGACAACCTTCAGGTGGAGAAGAAGCTCCTAGAGGTGCGGTGATTAGAAAATACAGTAAATTTCTATCTGAGCACATAGGAAGAGGGAAACCGATGGCCAGCATGCAGTGATCCAGACAGAGGAGACGGCCAGTTTTCACTGGCTAGGAAGAGAGAGAGCAATTCAGAGGCTCAGAGAGATAGACGATCCGTTAATTCATTGGTTAATGTATTTACATGCCTGTTTTAATTGGTAGATTTGCTGATTTGCTCATTCATTTGGCAGATTTGTACCGGACTCTTAATTTATGCCAAGTAATGTGCTAGGTTTTAGAGATATTAAGATTAATAGGACATAGTCTCTCGATCAGTATGATAGGCAAAACTCAAACCTGTATATTGTTAAACTAAGACAAGATAATCCAACAAAAACCCTTGTAGATACATAAACGTGTATCCGTGTTATGATTGTAATCAAAACCATTAGGTATAGTTTAGACAAAGGATCAAAGAAAAAAGATGCAATTTTTTTAATTCATGGAACTTACACATTTTTGCATCATGAACAAGTCTTTAGTTTGTCCAGTGGGTTCCCACTACCAGTTATAGTTATTAACTTAGTCAAGAAGTATGTGCTCATAATTACCGTTTATTTTCCCTGGAAGACCAACTTAAACTCGACCGCAGAGAGAAAATATTGAAATAAAAACACTGTATTTAGCAAAAAATTGAAAAATGATTGTATAATTTAATTTGTGATGTAATTTTCTAAAATTCATTCAAAGCAGATCAAGGAAACAAGAGCGCAATAGCAAAACGTAATCATTACTCCTATTTGAAATTGATATTCTTTAACTAAATATCTAAAAAGTTAGCTGATAATGCACTCTGTCTTGCCCGTTTACCAGATGAAGAAACTGAGGTACCCAGGGGATAAGTGTAATGTGCCAAGGACGCACAGGTTAATGAGCAGATTCAGGATTTGGGTTCATAATCTAGCTTTAGAATTCCCCACCTCTTTTTTTTTTTTTTAAACATGCGGAAAAATGGAAAGCAACATGTTTTCTGTAATGCAATGGAATCTCTAATATGTGGCTTTATTTAAACTTTCTTGGCTAAACTCTCCTAACTGATGCCTTGTAGTCACTAATCATTATGACTATGACAATTACTAGAAAAATAAGTAAAATCTTATGTGTCCCATTCAAAGAGATCCCAAAATTGAGTTGTGTTTCTCTTGCATGAATTTTTAATTAGAAAGTTTTAGAGATGATTTGCAACATTTTAGGTTGCCACATGTAGCGTGTTTTGTATCAGGTAATATAATCTCTTTACCGAGGTTCAGGGAATCCCAGTTCTTTTTCTATCATTATTCAGTGTTTGATAGTTCAGCAGCCTGGGTCGAATGTGTATGTGTTAGAAAGGACAGGTTTGCAATTGAAGCTGATTGTTTGCCCAAACACCATCTGGCCTACCCGTTTATATTATGTCAAATGAGACTGCCCAAGGTGTGAGGAAAATCTTAATTTCACATTTATTCAGGTCGTATTGGTTGAGGCTCCTCTGGCCACAGTTCAAACTATACCATTAAAATGACTATATTTTTAACAGAGCCAACATGTCTTTTATTTTTCTAAATTCTCTCGAATGTTTACCTGATTTTCACTAATTTCCTTTTAATTATTTTACATACCTTACAATAAAAAGTTTTCACCCACTCTCAATCATAACATTAAGCATTTTGCTATAATATATAGATTATTATAAACTTCAGTAAAATAATTTAAATGATTTGAAAACCAAATGTCCTTAGATGAATCTCGCTTCTATTAAATTCCTACCTATTAAAATTTGAGTATGCATAGATGAAAATAAATATATATAATATATATTACATATTTTATATGTATATATATTTAAACACAAGTATATGTATATATTCAAATATTTAAATCACTGCCTCTTAAAAGAAAAATATTCTTGCTTATTATTACATTTTGAAAAATTTATCAGTAGGTAGGTAATAATTATCCACAAATTTGAGATTTTAACAGAGTTAATGACTTGAGAATTTTTTTAAAAAACTGAGCAAATATTTAAATAAGACTAAGAAAATAAACACTTAACTTTGCAATAGGCCCTCCCTGCAAAAGGAGATTCCATTAGCAGGAAAGGCTGAGACATTTTTTTAATAAACTACATTAGATTTTTTAAATCACCTTAATAGTTATGAAATGATTTCTACTTTCTTAATTGAAAGAATGATGAGTGGGGCACCTGGGTGGCTCAGTGGGTTAAAGCCTCTGCCTTCGGCTCAGGTCATGATCCCAGGGTCCTGGGATTGAGCCCCACGTCGGGCTCTCTGCTCAGCGGGGAGCCTGCTTCCTCCTGTCTCTCTGCCTGCCTCCTTGCCTACTTGTGATCTCTGTCTGTCAAATAAATAAATAAAATCTTTTAAAAAAGAAAGAAAGAAAGAATGATGAGTACTAGGGTCCAGAAGCAATGGCATTTTGTAAAAATATATTACTTTAATGTTCTAAAAGGAATGCAAGTTATGAGTATATGTTCTGTTGAATTCAGTGCCAAAATTATACTGAGAAATAAAGCATTTTGTGTGGAAATGGATTCCTACTTAAAAAGTAGCAATAGCATATTACTAGCTTAGATTAATATGAAAAACTTATTGTGAAGCTTTTTTTCCCAAAATGTCGTATTTCATAGTGTAACTCCTTAATTGCTAGTCAAATGAAAACTCTAGTACAAGTATTCCAAAAAATATCATGGCATTAATTAAAGAATGAGAATTTTCTTAGCTCATTTAATAGTGGACATCTTAAGTCGTTTTAAAATGCTAATTTCACGATCATTATGGCTCATTTTAAAAATGTCACTATTCATCGATAAAGAATATATTTTCAAATTAAAATTTGGTCTGAAAGAGAAAATAAGTTCTGATTCAGAAATATATAGAATTTGTGAGTTCTCCACATAATATACTTTACTGTGTGTGTGTGTTTCCCAGAATGCATGTGTTAAGACTAAGCCCAGAACAAGAAATTCATGTGAATAGTGTGTTCTCAACTCTGAAGATCACCCTAATGTAAATTCTTATTTCAGTGGTGGATAGCAAGTCAAGTGATGAGAGGAAGACAAAATATTTACATTAGTGATGAATAAAATATACCAGAGAGTACCATTCCCTTGGTTTAATCTGACATCTAACAATGAAATATTAAAGTCTTACAAGTGATAAAAAGAGTTTGGAGGTATATATTCCTGTGATAAGAATTGTGTATTTTGGACAAGCAAAATCCTTTTAACATGTAGCATTTCTCAGTTAATCATTTTGTATATGCTAAAAGCTATTGGTGATATTTGGTGTCATGGATACAAAAATTGCACATGCTTTAGAGTCCTAAAATGAAGCAATTAAATTCTTTCTAAATTAATTCTTATGGCAATCCAATTAACTGAATACTTTATTCCAATTCTTAAAACAATTGAATTGCTCATTTTCTTTTTAAACATTTTTTCCTGAACTATGTAGAAATTATTACTCAAAGATGAACAGATTAGTACACATGCTATTTTAAGGAAAATATAATTACATGGTAAAAGCAAGTAATAGTTTATTTTTTAACTCCATATATAATGTAAAAATTTAGAAATCAGATGAAATTGACTCTTTTCAGTTAACTGCATAATTAAGATATTTATGAAAAATTCTTAAAGGAATTATTTACCAAGTTTCCTAATTTCAAAATTTAAATATCCTATTTCTGTTTATTAGAATTAATTTCATTGCCATATCTAAAATAGCCAATGTATATAGAGGTAGCTATTAGATACTTTATGAAACGTATGTTGGTATAAATAACAAAAAAAATCTAAGTTTTTACTTCTTCCATAAATAGCAGTCATTAGTTTTTGTTTTGTTTTGTTTTTGATTCCAGTATAACTAACATACATTGTTATATTAGTTTCAGATGTACGATACAGTGATTCACCAATTCGATACATCACTCAGTGCTCATCAGGAGAAGTGTCCTCTTAATCTCCTTCACCTGTTTCACCCCTCCCCCACCCGCCTCCACCCCACTAACCATCGATATCTACTCTATAGTTAAGAATCAGCTTTCGGGGGTGCCTGGGTGGCTCAGTTGGTTAAGCGACTGCCTTCAGCTCAGGTCATGATCCTGGAGTCCCGGGATTGAGTCCCGCATCAGGCTCCCACCTCCACGGGGAGTCTGCTTCTCCCTCTGACCTTCTCCTCGCTCATGCTCTCTCTCACTGTCTCTCTCTCAAATAAATAAATAAAATATTAAAAAAAAAAAAAGAATCAGCTTTCGGTTTGTCTCTTTTTACTTTGCTCATTTCTTTTGTTTCTTATATTCCACATACCAAGGAAATCATGTGGTATTTGTCTTTCTATAACTGATTTATTTCACTTAACATTATAATTAGGATTATACCCTCTAGATCCATCTATATTTTTGCAAATGGCAAGGTTTCACTATTTTTTATGGCTGAGTAATACTCCATGGTGTGTGTGTGTGTGTGTGTGTGTGTGTGTGTACACATAGACAACATATATAGTATATAAGTGATATATGTATATCTGTATACACATATGTATATATGTATATCACTTCTTTATCCATTCATCTACTGGTGGGCACTTGGGTGGTTTCTATAATTTGGTTATTGTAAATAAAGCTACAATAAACATAAAGATTCATATATCTTTTTAAATTAATGTTTTCATATTGAGTAAATACCCAGTAGTGGAATCACTGGCTCATATATGGTAAATATATTTTTAATATGTTGAGGAACCTCCATACCATTTTGCCCATCAGTTCTCAGTTTTGAATGAGGTTTTGTTATATGAACTCATCTTTATATCAAACTTAGCAAAACATTATAAAGGAATTTATTATAGTAAAAGCACACTTAACTGTTTAATATTTTATGTAATCCTTTTTGTTTTGGTGTATTTAACTCCAAGAAATGATTGTCATTTTTAAGTACCTATTTGATTTTTAAGTTATGTATTTTTGTAGTATTTCAAGTTTTATTCTTCAGTTATGCAACTAACTGTTCTTTTGAAAGCAACAAAAAGTTAAAAAAATATATAAACTGCTCATAAGAATAATAAACCTGATGTGCTTAAGAATGAAGCTTTCATGAACGCTAATCAAAAACTTTAAAAAGAACCAATATATCATGAAAATTGAATTCTCCTTTGTTGATGTTGAAGATGTGCTTTGAACAAATTGCTTTTTCTTTGGAAGATCAAGTTCCCTTTTTTACTTCAAACTATAGTTGTGACAGTTTTGTGTGTTACTACAGACACAATTGTGAGGTCTGAAAGAGTGTTGCAATTTCACTGCAGGATCAATTTACATAAAAGATTATATAGTATGAGTGGACATTTTCTTAAATATACTCACTTTTGCTGTTCTTTGAACAGTAACATAAAAATAAATACTAGAAATTTATAGAATAGTTTGGACACTATTGTATTTGTGGGTTTTGTCTGCTTATTTGAAAGCCTTTCTTTTAAATTCTGTTTATTGAGTAAGTCACTTTCACTTGCCTTGCCATAGAGAGTATTTCAAAATGGAATACTAATTTATTTCCCTTAATCTGAAACTTCAGATTGCTTTTTCCCTATACACAGTTAGACTGCAGTTTAATGGCGGTATAATAGCAAATAAATAAGAGAAAAATTAATATAAGACAACTAAGAAAATATTGCAATATGGTGTATGATAACGGGTTTCTCATTTTTGGAGTACCTATAATGTACATGCAACAGTCTTTTTCATCATTTTATGTATTTATTGGATGTACAAGGTTCAGGAAAATTGATAGATTGAAAATTTCTTGCCAGCTGGCATTTTGATATTTCCAGATGAGCTGGCCTTCTTCCCTCACTGCTTGAGTTGCACTTGAAATGTTCGTATTATAATATCGACAGAAACTCTGGACTAAAATACTGCCATGGAGTTAGGCAAGGTTATTTGTAAGTACAAGTGGTAAAGGTCTCTTTAGGGGGTAGTGCATAAACAAAATGTAAGTGAATAAATGTAATGTAATTATACTAACAAAAGGAAACTGACTGATAAATTAGGAATTTTTAAAATCAATTACTCCTACCATCATTTAAAATATTTCATTATTCTCACTATATTTGCCGTTTTCAATACCAACGAATTGGTTATTTTTTTCTCTTGGTAATTTATCTCAATTTACTCTTTGATGAATTTTTAAAATTCTTATTTATTTTGAGATAGATCAAACTTAAGTTAAATTTTTATCACTTGAGCATATGCAATTCACATATTTTTTGTTTTCATATTCTATATTTTATGATAGAATTTTAAATGTGAATTTGTAAGCCATAGAAAATGTATTTATGCACATCAAATATATACCATATCTTGTCTTTATAAAACTAAAGATTGTATCTTACAAATTGCCACATTATACCATACAGTGGGCTAAAAATTTTGTGAAGAACCAAATAAAGAATGCTGATTAGAAATATTTGGGAATGTATTTTATATTTTGTCCTTCAGTTTGAAATGAAATGATCTAATTATAGATATTTAGAAGTACAATAAAGTATATGCTTTCCAATTTATATAATTTCCAGAATAATTATTTCCTGGAAGGTAGATCTTATATAAGTCTTCTATAAGATTTGTACTTTGTCGTGTGGAATCTCTGATAAGAAAATAATGTGTCTATAAATAAGGATATTATTTCATGCACTTTCTTATTTCATATCTATTTGCTGTATTTCCAAATAATCCTGTTAAAAAATAGTTTATGGCTACCAATGTACAGCTGTTGTAAAGTGGAAAGGAAAAACACCGCTGACCTCCAATAATGATTGAGAACCGATGCTTTGCTTAAAGTAGCATATTAACACCAAAAATGAAAGAGAAATATTGTAATGAAAATTTCTGAATCATTGGGTAGATGTCATGGTAACATTTAACATTAATGGGCTGTTATGTATATTATTGAAAGAAGAAAGAATATATTGATAAAAGTTTTATTAACGTTATTGTGAAGATATTTTTGTCATATGTTTATATGGCATATCTAAATTGACTATACTAAGTGTTACACTTCTTGTTTCCTTCTTCAAATATATTTTAAGTTATGATCATTTCGCCATCATTGCAAATCCCCAAGACTCTTTCTTTCTTTCTTTCTTTCTTTCTTTCTTTCTTTCTTTCTTTCTTTCTTTCTTCCTTTCTTTCTCTTTAAGATTTTATTTTATTTATTTGGCAGATATAGAGAGATCACAAGTAGGCAGAGAGGCAGGCAGAGAGAGAGGGGAAGTAGACTCCCCGCTGAGCAGAGAGCCCGATGCGGGGCTTGATCCCAGGACCCTGAGATCATGACCTGAGCCGAAGGCAGAGGCTTTAACCCACTGAGCCACCCAGGTGCCCAAGACTACTCTTTCCTAGCCAGTTCAGGGCCCACTTCTTATTGTGACATTCACACCCTTCTGTCGTCGGATTCCTGCCTTCCTCCCCAGGGGTGTCTCCCTCTTCTGAGTACTCGCTTCTCTCCCAATCTCATCCTGGAAGACCTGATTCTTCTTTTTCAAATATGTATGAGTACAGTTGGCTGCAATGAGTTAGGCGGTCCTGTGTTTAAGTTTGGGTTTCATTCTCAGAAACCTAATTTTAGGTAAAATATGGAACTTGTTCAAGTCTCGTTTCTTCATCGATAAAATGTATTAAATAAAACATACTCAGTTCATTCCCAGCTCACTAGGTTACACTCTATTTTTATCCCTTTGTCTTATATACCTTTTCTTTAATAGTCAAATTGCTACTGAAGTTATTAACTATATTGAATTATCATATTAAAATTCTCCTCTTAGGAACAAACCATTTTGTAAATAAAGTGTATAATAATCCATACTGCACTGAGAAAACAACAACCAAAACAACCTTTCATCTGTTTCTGTTTTTTAAAATGGTGTATGTGGTTTACGTGGTCTTAAAAAGAGGCTATAAGAAAATGTCAGCCTTCATAAATTTTTCTGTGACTTTTTTACATCTTACATTGGTTTGCTGAATTTAACTGGAAACTGCTTGAATTTTAAACATGCAAAAATATTATATTAGTTTTAAACCAGTCTTTCTAAAAATTCTTCCTTTTCATCTTTTTTCCCCCCTCCGTTGTCAAATGTTTATGCTTTTGAGAGCTTTCTCCAGTACAGTCTTGCAAATCACATTTAAGTGTAATTCTAAGTGTTATTTTATATTATTAGGATCACCTAAATGAGAATATAGATACACCTAAAGCAAGGTATTTGGATTAATATATATTAATGAACTCATCTGCTACCCTGTGCAATAATTCAATTTCTCCATCATCACCTCTCTTCCAGCCCCTGGCTTCTTATCTCTGCTTTTCAGTGTTCCTGCTCCCTGGCAGTAGTATTCAAGACTACAATTTGAGATAAAAGAAAATGAAAGAAGAAAATGGGGTGGTTTTGAATTGTATAAATAGATACAGATAAGGATAAGCATAGCAATAATTACATCATTTTGTCTTCAGAGCATGAAAGTTGAAATATTTAGGTTAGTATCTAAATTGAATGAGTATATATTATCTGGCATCCCAGAACAGAGATGGTCATGGGCTTGTCCACTTTGAAGTGATGTATATTTAGTGACTCGTAGATGAGCCTTAGTACTAGAATACTCTGGGCATCCAAATGTGGTTAAGACACAGTTCCTTTCTCAAAGTGGTGGAGAACAGTTAGCATGCTTTGCATGAACACGTCCTGCCAGGCTTTGTTGTCTTTCTTAAGAAGCTTACAGTCTGTGAAGAAAAAAAAAATGCTAATACTTCAAACAAAACAAAACAAAACAGAAGGTGAATAGGAACAGGCATAACTGAGTAAGTAAGCGTTGGAAGTGGACTGAGGGGTTTTAACGTTGAGCCAGATTGAAGCTTTGATGTAAGAATAAGAAAGAGGTCTTCAGTGCTGACGTGAACAGCACAACATTCTCGGACATCTGGGGAATGGGATCCAGACCAAATTAAACACACAGCTCAAAATGGCAGCCGGCCGTCCCTTCTTGACTTCCTCTTCTTGATTTAGCTCCCCTTACACTTTCATCCTGGCATTTTTAATTAGCTTTATCTCTATAACTAGAAGACTTTGGAGTGTGATAGACATTTCTCTGTACTTTGGCTTGGCACTTGCCTGCCTTGTGACTTTTGACAGAGAATTTGAGAGCTACCTAGATCTTGCTTTTTTTATCCTTAAAATGACTATGTAAACATCATTTTCTTACAGATGCAATGAGGAGTAAGCTAGCAAATTATATAAAGTGCTTAGCATAGTCCTAAGTACCTTGTAATCTCTCAGAAAACATTAACATTTTTTATAATTACATATATTTTTTTTAAAATCTACTTTTCTTTTTCTTCATGGCTAAGTTAGATTTTGGACCCTTAGAAAAGGAAGCAAACGATACAATAGCCTAGAAAAATATTTAAAATAATATGAAAATTGTTAATTTCAGTCTGTATCTCAAGAGACCTTTGCAGAAGTCAACTTATCCATGTTTTGATTGTCCTTAACCGGTTCTACAAAATCTTAGTGGTTTAAATGTAGGAAATCAGTTGTAAGTTTTAGTTGCCCAAAGAACTGTATTATACTATTGATCTGATGAGGATTCCTTTCAGGAAAATGTAGTCTTCATTTTTTCTTTTTGCATATTATATTTTAAATGTAGTCTTCACTTTATCTTTCTATGTATTATATTTTAAATGTAATTTTCATTTTATCTTTCTGCATATTATATTTTAAATTCATTGATTAATACCTTTTTGTTTTTCTACCTTCAAGTTCATCTTACATTTCCTCTTTACTTAGGAAGAATTCCAAAATCAAATACCTAATTGGTGTGATGATCTTCTAAGTCTTTCTCAAATAGTATCAGCTCACATCTTAGTACCTCAACTGTTATCTGATGACTGACAGCATTAGCACAACCATAAATGTTTTGGATGTGACAGTTCTTGGGCTATTCCTCAGACATACTGAAACAGTATCTGTGGGAACAAATTGCAGGAATCTGCTTTTCCAAGCAATCCTGGTGATTCTCATGCACAAGGAGGTTTGGAAATGACTTATCTAATAGAAGCAACAAATGAATTATGAAGGATTCATTTCTTTCTTTTTTTTTTCATTTCTTTCTTTAAATGATAATCCAGTCTACTTTAGAATAAATATTTAATTCATTTATACTTAATTTGCAAGCTAGTCCTGAAATATAACATTTCTGGAAATCAAAGCAGACTTAGCTATTTATTAACTCCATATTCACCCAAGTATGGTTGACAGGTCACCCATGTGTTGGAGCTGAGTGGAGGGACTGTTGAAAATGTGAACCCTGGGTCCATCCAGCCCAGTACTGAAACAGAATCTTTCTGCATAGGAAATAGGAATCTGCATTTTTAGCAATCTTCAGTGGTGACTTTTGGGAACACAACAATATGAACATATGTTGACCGCTGTTGGTAACAGTGATTTGGTTAGCTCTCTTGAATTTATAAGAGAGTAATTCATCTGTAGGAAGTTATGGTATGAATTGATTGGTTGTAGATAAGAACTGGTTCATTCTAACACCAAGACACAACAATTAAAATTTTTAATAGCTAGTCCATTCACAGGGCAGTATATTTTTATGTTTCTTCTTCTCTAATTTCTCTGCATATTTCTCAATATTTCATGTCAGTATCAAATGGCAATTAAGACCAGCCTCTGTGGAGTGAGGGAGAATTAGTGGAAAGCCAGTTTTGCCTGCCAGTAGTAGCTGTATGTCCCATGAAAAGGATGAAATGCATAAGCCTGAGTACTCTCATTTTTACTGTTGGGTTAGAAAGGGTACTTACCCCCCAGAGTGGTTGCGATAATATATTTAGATTATGAACATGAAGCACTTAACATATTATTCTGCCTTCCTCTCCCCTGAGTTGTAAGCAATGCAACTAATAAAGTTAGATAGTGATTACAGAACAGTATGATATTTGTATTCTCAAAATATAAGTCATCTTGTATACAGTGTTATAGAGTACCAGTTTAGATACTCTGTTCATTTCTATCTGAAATCTAGATCTTGAAGACTTTTTACAAAATTTAACAAATAAAAATACTGGAAGCTCAGTTAAATTTGAATTTAAGACAAACAATGAACAATACTTTGCATAAGCATATCAATGCAATATTTGTGACATATTTGACTAAAATTATTTCATTATGTATTCAAATTCAAACTTAATTGGATGCCTTTTAGTTTATCTGGCATCACTAAAACTGTAGATAGCTTGTTTTCACCACATAGACATTTACCCAACCAGCCTTATGAAAATTGGAGTTGCATTATTTGGTCATTGCTTAAATAGAGAAGCTGAGAAATGGGCCCTACAGCCCTTAGAGCCTGCTGGTCAGCATTAAAATGAAGCCTTCTGAGGGGGTTCCTTAAAAAGTTGAGAATAGAGCTACCCTATGACCCAGCATTTGCCCTACTGACTGGGTATTTACCCCAAAGATACAAATGTAGTGATCCAAAGGGGCATGTACACCCCAATGTGTACAGCAGCAACGTCCACAATAGCCAAACTATGGAAAGAGCCTAGATGTGCATCAACAGATGAATGGATAAAGAAGATGTGGTGTGTGTGTGTGTGTGTGTGTGTGTGTGTGTGTGTAATGAAATATTATGCAGTCATCAAAAAGGAAATCTAGCTATTTGTAATGATGTGGATGGAACTAGATGGTATTATGCTAAGTGAAATAGGTCAATTAGAGAAAGACAATTTTATTATGTGATCTCACTGATATAAGGAATTTGAGAAACAAGACAGAAAATCTTAGGAGAAGGGAGGGGAAAATGAAATAAGATAAAACCAGAGGAGACAAAACACAAGAGACTTTTAATCTCACAAAACAAACTGAGGGTTGCTGGGGGCAGGGGGGCTGTGGAGAGGGTGGTTGGGTTATGGACACTGGGGAGGGTATGCGCTATGGTGAGCGCTGTGAAGTATGTAAGACTGATGAATCACAGACCTGTATCCCTGAAACAAATAATACATAATTTGTTAATAATAAGAAGAAAAAATAAAATAATACTAGGTCTTATGAGAATAACACCTTTTGAGGTTTTTCTGGCTTAAAGAATCTTGAAAATATTCAGATTTATAGTGTTGAGAGGGGGTGCCTGGGTGGCTCAGTGGGTTAAGCTGCTGCCTTCGACTCAGGTCATGATCTCAGGGTCCTGGGATTGAGTCCCGCATCGGGCTCTCTGCTCAGCAGGGAGCCTGCTTCCCTCTCTCTCTCTGCCTGCCTCTCTGTCTACTTGTGATCTCTCTCTGTCAAATAAATAAATAAAATCTTTAAAAAAAATAAAGTGTTGAGAGAAACATGGAGGAAGATTAACCCACTGATAAAACTGTAGCCCTGACCATGCTTTAGAAATGACTTCTTCATACTGTCAGTGAGGTAAGTTGCTCTCGCTGCCCTCAGGAAGGGCTGAGTAAAGCACTGGAAAGAGGGGATGTTGGAGCATCCTTTGTTCATAGAGAAGGTTCAAGTCACAACAGAGGTTCTCTTCTGGAAACCAATAGATGAATATTGATTGCAAATCATGATGCCATTGTAGATGTCTTGAGGGCAGGAACTATCTTCTACTTATTTTTTGTTCTGTGATAAATATGATGTTAGATAGCTTTTGGTATCTTGGACAATACTATTTTATAGGAGAGCATTTATGGTAAATATAACTTGAGACCTATGCTAAGATTATTCTAGATAAAATTTTTCAATTAAATGCTTTATATTGAGTCAGATTCCATGACTAGAAAATACTTCAAAATCCCAGATTTACCTGCATCTTGTCTTTAATCTCTGGAGATTTGGTTGTTATAATATAGTCAGTGAGGAAAATACCATGTAAGTTTTGTCTTCAACAAAGATGCAAAGTAAAAAAATATATATATAAAACCAATTCATGAAAATCTCTGAGGTGAGCCCAACTGCAAAGATTAAGGCAAATATTAAATGCACAAACTTTTAAAAAATATTTATTTGTTTGAAAGAGAGAGAAAGGGTTCTCAGGAGCAGGGGAGAGGGAGAAGCTGACTCCCTGCTGAGTGGGGAGCCCAACGCAGGGCTAGAGCCCAGGACCCTGTGATCATGACCTGAGTTTAAGTCAGACACTTAACGGACTGAGCCACTCAGGTGCCCCTAAATGCACAAACTTATTTTCTGCAGAAGATAATTGTAGAGAAAATCAATGTAAGTAAGTCAATAAAGTATACTGTAAATAAAGTATATTATAAATTTATAACATAAATTTATTATAAATATAAACTTATAATACTACATTTGTTATATATGTATGATAAAACACATAGAAAGTAAGGCATGCATGCAAACATTTACTTTTCTTTTTCAAAAAAATGTGATTCGATTTTAAATAAAATGTGTGTTCTTTAAAAAGTCCATTATTTTTCTAAACACGTATGTTTTTGTTGCAGCACCTAGGTTTTTATTTCTTCATCTTCCAAAATTATGCATTAATACTGTTAACAGTTTATTTCTTATAGCTTTTCTAGGAGTTTCAATGTAGCTCTCATGTGTTGCTCCACATAATGTTACTTTGTTCTCTAAGCCTGGCCTGTCTGCTAAAAACGTATTGGGGGGAAAAAAAAATCCCTGTTCCTCCCTTCCCTTTGATTGAGTTATCTTTTGCTAGGCAAAGTGTTGTTAGCTTTTATGCTCTTCGCTTGGCTTCCAGCGGCTCTCCCCATAGACTGCTGCTACAGCACTGCCAGGAGCCTGAGATCCCTACAAGGAGGAGATCAAACCTCCACAACAGGGATTCTTCAAGGCAGGTCAAGTTCAAGAGCCTGCTCGGGAAACACAGTCTACATCACACAAAAATGTTATTACTCATTTGGAATTCTTTTTCTGTGCACGGTCTCCACTTCTAAAGCTGACTGACGAGTCAAGTTCAAATCCATCTACAAATTTCTGGCACTTACTTGCCTCTCACTCTCTTCCATCTGAGTTCTTTCGTGTTACATACACTTGCCTCGTGTGAAGACATAAATTCAGCTAGCCATCTATTGTGCCGCTAGAGTTTAGCTCCATTTCAAGCAACAGATCATCTGTTTTAGTCTCAAGATTAGTGTACATTATAAATGTAATAGCCTTGAATTCTAGGGCATTTGGATACTTCAGAAAGGGGCAGAGAAGAAGAAAAATATTATCACTGATCTCATCTGTTGAAAACAAATAATTTTTGTCACGTACGCATGTAAGAACAATTATATAATTTTTATTTAATATTGTATGATAATTATTTTCTCGTATTGTTAACAGTATTTTTCAATGGGCAAAGGCTTATCGTGCCATTTATTGTATGTTTTTGCTTAGTTTAACTATTGCTGGTCATGGGTGAATGCGTTAATTCCAATCCACCAAATATAAAGAATAATTAATATAAAACTTTTGAGAATAAAACATTGTCCAATTTATATATCTTTAGGATGTACTCCTAGATGTAAATTATTTCATCATTTTATGTACTATGCATTTGCTATGTGTTCAGAAATTACATTAGAAACGGTTTGAATGCTTATTTCATTCAATCTTGACATTGTAAGTGTCCATATTAAGATTGAGATTAATCTTGGGGCGCCTGGGTGGCTCAGTGGGTTAAAGCCTCTGCCTTCAGCTCCGGTCATGATCTCAGGGTCCTGGGATTGAGCCCCACATCGGGCTCTCTGCTCAGTGGGGAGCCTGCTTCCTCCTCTCTCTCGTTCTCTCTCTCTCTCTCTCTGCCTACTTGTGATCTCTCTGTCAAATAAATACATAAAATCTTAAAAAAAAAACACAAGAGATTGAGAATATCTTAATCTCTTTGTTTAATAGTTAGGATAAATATTTTCCGTGTTTATTCCCCATTTGTAAGTTAACTTTTTAATTTTTTAAAATAACATAAATACCACCTTCAGCCTCCATGACTGTTACAGTCCACTGTGCATTCACCTGTTGGTGTTTTTGTGTTATGTCAGTTTTTATAAATGGCGTGTTTATTATAGTTATCAATTTTATGTTTTGCTTATTGAAAATTGAATAATCTGCTATCCATTAAATCATATTTCCTCTGTAATTTCTTCTAAAAATTGTGTTTTGTACCAATATAACATTAGAAATGAAGCACACAAGATTATTTGAGTGTCAACACTTTGTTGGCTTAAAGTTCATCTGTATATGTTTACATTTTTCCATAAAAAGTTGGAAACACACTCACATACATGAATCATTTCTAAAACCCAGTCCAATTTGGCACCAGCTACTTCAAAGTAGAGTTTTTACATTATTTTTTGTAAGAATCTGTACCAAAATACATTTACAGAAAATGTATTTTTTCAAATTGAAGCCAATTGCATTTATTTCACATATAAGAAACAAGGTTTCAGTGTAGGGATTTCAGAGTGAATTTTCACTATATATCCTTGGAAACTAGATTGCCAAACTGTTATTGAAATGTTTGCATCAAATTGTTTATCAGGTCATTTCTTGTTGGTATATAAAAACATAGCAAGCTTGTCTAAAGTGGATATATTTTGAAAGGATAACAGAAAAATGAACACGGAGCAGGTCTATACCTACGGAGAATTAAGGAAACCAGACTGAAATGCACAGAAGAGAGAAAGTGGCTCAGGAGAGGGAAGGAGGTAATATGTATTTAAAAAGATAATGGGAACAAGAACGAGATTTTTCTAACCCAGAAAACCAAGGCCCAGAGGAGCTAAACCCCTAAACTGTGCAACTACACCATTTAATACCCTTTGAGTATAAGAAACACTAGAGCCTAACAGTTGACCCAACTTTTTAATCTCTACCCCTAATCATTTAAATAAGGCTGAGGGATGATTCTCTGCACAAGCCCTGCCTTCACCACCAACAGTTCTGAGTTGGTTTCTGATCTTTTTTTCCTAAGGGTTGCATAAAATATTGCTTCCAGTAAGAGGAATAGAAAACATACAGCTGAATCTAGAAACCTAACTGTGTCAGGCAAAGCTCTGAAGTCAGAATGGCTACTTTAATTTGAGCAATCCTAAACAAACTTTGCATATTTCCACATCAGGAACAAAGGTTTGAGAATTGAAGGACCATGTATTTTTTTTTTAATTTTCTTTTTTTAATTGGCAGAGAGAGACAGCAAGAGAGAAAAAAAGCACGGGAAGTGGGAGAGGGAGAAGCAGGTTTCCTGCTGAGCAGGGACCCCCGATGTGAGGCTTGAACCCAAGACCTGGGGATCATGACCTGAGCCTAAGGCAGACACTTAAGGACTCCAGCATTCAGATGGCCCTACCCATGTAGTCTTAAAAAAAACTTGACTCACGATCGTCGTAAAATGCTTGTAGGATAAAGTTAATACGGATAAAAAAAAAAAAAAAAAAAAAAAAAAAAAGTTAATACAGATAAAATGATCATGGTTTTCCAATAAAACCCACCTCTACTTTCAGATTGATAATAATAGCCTTTAAATAATTTTCTGAGGAATAATTATGGGATTTAAAATGTATAATTTTCAAATGCAAAACATACAAATATTTGCTCTTGAGTGATCACCCGAACAGATAGTTCAGATATCTCTAATACAAATAACTCAAAAATATGGAGAAACAAAACACATATATTTCACTAAGGATATATGACATAGCAAACTAGCATTTGTTTTAAAATGAGCTCCTTGAGGGGCACCTGGGTGCCTCAGTGGGTTAAAGCCTCTGCCTTTGGCTCAGGTCATGATCCCAGAGTCCTGGGATCGAGCCCGCATCGGGCTCTCTGCTCAGTGGGGAGCCTGCTTCCTCCTCTCTCTCTCTGCCTGCCTCTCTTCCTACTTGTGATCTGTCTGTCAAATAAATAAATAAAAATCTTTTTAAAAAAATGAGCTCCTTGAATCTAATTTTAAAAAATAAGTGTAAATGGGCGTCTGCTCTCAGGAACATGGCAGAGATGCATTCTTCCTTTCTAAAGGAAGGACTAAAACCTCTGGAAATTATATGTAAAACAAACATGAGACTTTGGAAAGGGGAAAGAAGTCAAACCAGCTATTGACCTTGGAGCACAAGGAAAAACTTAGTAGTGATTTACTGGATTTTTTTTTTTTTATCTCGTATTTTCATCTTGTTGCTGAAGAAGCCAGCAACTCAGAAATGCCAATGGGCACAGACAGAAATATTCCACGATGGAAGCCTGCTCTTTCTAGCCAAAGGAGCAGGAAAGGCGAGCCTAGCAAGACATAACACTTTAGACATACCCATCAACACTCAACATAACATCACAGAAAAATACCTTTGGCCACGCCCTACCTTTACCAAGAGATGCCGAGTGGGGAATGTAGAGCTCCTCTCTTTTGAGTCAGTAATGAAGTACCTCCAAACCCTGTTAGGTTGATGCAAGAGAAGGCCAAATGATGAGCTTAGACTTTCATCCTGTCTGACTGGAAAACCTCCCCTTTCATCCTCAAGTGACAAGTGACAGCAGACATTACATAGGGAGACATCTCTTTACATTCCCCTGAGGTGGGATCAGTAGGGTCCTAGTGGAGAGTCCTATCAAGGAATATGATGTAAACTGAGTGGAAATCTAGACTTTGGGCTCTACCTGGTGGTGATGAGATGGTGCCCATCTCCTTCTCCTGACACAGTAGCATCAGAGAAAGCCAACTAACACAGAAGGCTTAAATGAGAATCTTAGAATAAGAAATGCCCAGGTTTGAGTTAAAAATCTTTTATCATGCCAAGATCCAGAAAGATCTAAAACTCAATGAAGAGAACAATCAACAGATGCATGTATCAAGTTAACAAAGTTACAGAATTACCTTAAAAAGTTGTAAAACAGCCATGATCAAATGCATGGTAAAATATCTCAATAAGCATTTACAAATTAGAATGTGTCTGCGAAAAACTCAGGAGATATAGAGAAGAACCAAAGGGAACTTTGAGCATTTGAAAATAAAATAATCAGTACAAAAAGTTTAATGGCTGGGCTCAACAGCAGAATGGAAGAAACAGAGAAAAGAATCCATGAACTGGAAGACAAAATGGGACAAAACAAGATTGCCCAGTCTGAACAACAGAGAAAAATAGAAAAATAGAATTAACAGAATCTCAGGGTCTTGTGTAACTATAACAAAAGATATAACCTAGGAACATGAGTGGATTGAACAGTGGCCCTTTCCAAGAAACATGGACATGGTTATGTCCTAACCCCTGGAACCTGCAAACAGGACCTTCTCGGGGAAAAAGGGTCTTTGCATATTTAATCAAGAATCTCAAGATGAGATCATTCTAGATTATCTGGCTGGACCCAGAATCCAATGATGAGTGTCTTTTTTTTTTTTTTAAGTTTTTTTTTTGAAGATTTTATTTATTTATTTGATAGATAGAGATCACGAGTAGGCAGAGAGGCAGGCAGAGAGAGCGAGAGGAGGAAGCAGGCTCCCTGCTGAGCAGAGAGCCCGATGTGGGCTAGATCCCAGGACCCTGGGATCATGACCTGAGCCGAAGGCAGAGGCTTTAACCCACTGAGCCACCCAGGCGCCCCGATGAGTGTCTTTTTAAGAGAGAGAAAAGACAAAGACAAGGGAAAGGTCACGGGAAGACAGAGGTAGAGATTGGTGTGATGTAGCCACAAACCAAGGGACACCTGGAGCCACCACAAGCTGGAAGAGGTGGGGAGGATTCCCTTCTGGAGCCTTCGGAGGGACTGTAGCCCTACTAGCATCTTGGTTCCAGATTTCTGTCTTCTACCACTTTGAGAGGATACATTTCCATTGTTTTAAGGCTCTCAATCTCTAGTAATTTCTTAGGGCAACACTAAGAAACTAATATAATGAGTGAACATTATGATGATGGAAATATTCTGCATCTTGAATTTATCAATGTCAAAGGGCTAATTGTATATTGTGCTACATAGCTCTGCGAGAGATTGTCATCGGGAGGACACTGGGTAAATGGTATGTGGGATCATTTGTCTTATTTCATACACTGCATATGAATCTCCAGGAATTCAAAATAATTTTTGATTACAAATAAATAGAAATATGTTTTTCTTAATCTATTGTTTGTATGTAGGAACATATATTTTGAGCACCTTAGTTCACATATTTACTCCTAATGAACAGTAGACCGACTTAGTATGTTTGAATTATTCTCTTAAATTGTGACCTGGAATTACTCACCTTTTAGCAAAATATTCTAAGAGCATCATTACAAGCTATGCAGAGACTACTAATGACTAACTATAATTTATCATTTTGGATCTGCTAAAAGAAATTAGGCTTACCTAAGTATTTATATCTCATAATAGAATTTGTGGCAGCTTATAAAATGTATCATAAATGAGATGAGAAGTAAGTGAATAAACTAATAGAAGCAGGAAAATAAGAATCTCAAGGAAGACAAAGTTAAAATTAGCACACAAACAGGGCAGAGAGTTCAGTAGTTAGTAAATTCGGACTGCTAATCCTCAAGAACAAATATATAAATGTATAAAGATTTTTAAGCAGTTATATATTAGTCAATGTTCTTATGTCAAGAAAACTAAAACTTAAAAATAAGCAGCTCAATTAAGTATGTCAAGGTTAGCCACACTTTAAAATATTCTATTTAAACTATATGCAGTACAATTTCTGAAGTAATTATTTCAATTTGGGAAGGGAGAAACCTGCTAAATACTTAAATGCTAAATATATCAGTGATAGTTTCTGATCATATTTTCTGACTTTTGTTCTGGAGTAAAGGAAAAATCTGCATAACTTTAAAATGCAGTGTTTTTTATCAGCATTAATAGCGGGCAGTTGAAAGGCACCATCAAGAACAGAAATGCATTTTTAAATTACCAAAAGAGAAAAGGCAGGATAATTTTAACTTAAAGTACTTCATTTAAACACACAAAAAATTACAAGTGAAGATGGTTCCATTTTATAAAGTTATTTAAAATATAAAAACTATTTCATGAAGTTTGTAAAAGTTGGCATTGCTAAAGAGAAAAAAGCCCAAGGGTTCTGTCTTTCAAACCGGAAAGTGACTTTTTTTGTATAATTGTAATCTCTAATGGTTTTTAACACATTACTCTGAAGTTTCTTCTCAGAGACGTCCGTAGGTTAAAAAGAAAGCCTGTTTATTTAAGTGTATATTTATTAAAATTAGATGTAGTTATTAAGATTGTAACTTTTTTATTTATTAAGATTATAATTAATGTAAAGATAATGCCACGCCCTTAAGATTATATTAAGAGAAAAATTGATGTGGAGTAAACTTTTTATCATTGTATTTTATGTTCTGTCATAAATGTACTCCTTAATCCCATCCACAATCTCCCCCATCCCCCACCAACCTCCCCTCAGGTAGCAGTTTCTTCTCTATAGCTAAGAGTCTGTTTCACTGTTTCTCTCTTTTTCTTTGGCTCATTTGTTTTGTTTCTTAAATTCCATATATGAGTGAGATCATATGCTACTTGTTTTCTCTGAGTTATTTTGTTTAGTTAGCATTATAGTCTCTAGATCATCCATGTTGTTGCAAAAGACAAGATTTCTTTCCTTTTATAGCTGAATAAATTGCATATTATACACACACGCCACATTTTCTTTATCCATTCATCTATGGATGGACAACTTGGCTTGCTTCCATAGTTTTGCTGTTGTAAATAGTGTTGCAGTAAACATAGAGGTGCATGTATCCCTTTGAATTAGTGTTTTTTTTGTATTTTGGGAGCTAAATACCTAGTAGTAGGATTCCTGGATTGTAGCTCTATTTTTAATTTTTTTTTAAGATTTTATTTATTTATTTGACAGAGAGAGATCACAAGTAGGCAGAGAGGCAGGCAGAGAGAGAGAGAGGGAAGCAGGCTCCCTGTTGAGCAGAGAGCCCGATGCGGGACTCGATCCCAGGACCCTGAGATCATGACCTGAGCCGAAGGCAATGGCCTAACCCACTGAGCCACCCAGGCGCCCCTCTATTTTTAATTTTTTAAGTAACCTCTATACTGTTTTCCACAGTGGCTGCACCAGTTTGCATTACCACCAACGGTGCAAGAGAGATCCTTTTTCTCCACATCCTCACCAGCATTTGTTTCCTGTGTTTTTGATTTTAGCCATTCTGACAGGTATGAGGTGATAGCTCATTGTAGTTTTCATTTTTATTTCCCTGATGCTGAGAGATGTTGAGCATCTTTTCATGTCTTCCAGCCCTCTGTATGTCTTCTAAAGAAGAAGAGATGTCTGTTCATAATCTTCTGTCCATGTTTTAACTGGATTATTTGGTTTAGGGGTGTTGAGTTTTATAAGTTCTTGATATATTTTGGATAGTAACCGTTTGCCAGAGTTGCCATTTGCAAATATCTTCTCCCATTCTGTAGGATGCCTTTTAGTTTTGTTCGTTTCCTGAAGTGTGCAGAAACTGTGTTCTGATGTAGCTTTAATTTCTCTTGCTTCAGGAGACGTAGCTAGAAAAATGTTGCTATAGTTGATGTGAGACAGATTACTGCCTGTGTTCTCTTTTAAGAATTTGGGGTCTCACAGTTAGGTCTTCAATCCATTTTGAGTTTATTTTTGTGTATGGTAAAAGCAAATAGTCCAGTTCTATTTTTTGCATGTGGCTGTCCAGTTTTCTCATCATCATTTGATGAAAATAGTATCTTTTCCCCATTGTATATCCATTACTCCTTTGTCAAACATTAATTGACCATATGATTATGGGTTTCTTTCTGAGTTTTCTGTTCTAGTCCATTGATGTATGTGTCTATTTTTATGCTAGTACTATACTGTGTGTAATAGAACTTGAAATCTGGAATTGTGATACCTCCAGTTTTGTTTTTCTTTTTCAAGATTGCTTTGGCTATTTGAGGTATTTTGTGGTTTCATACAGATTTAGGATTGTTTGTTCTAGTTCCGTGAAAATTGCTACTGATATTTTCATAGGGATTGCATTAAATCTGTAGATTTCTTTGGGTAGTATAGACATTTTAACAATATTTGTTCTTTCAACTCATGAGTACACAATGTCTTTCCATTTCTTTATGTCATCTTGAATTTCTTTCATTGGTGTTTTATAGTTTTTAGAGTGCAGGTCTTTCACCTCTCTGGTTAGGTTTATTGCTAGATATTTTATTGTTTTTTGGTGCCGTTGTAAATGGGATTTTTTTAG
The DNA here is from genome assembly GCF_002288905.1 of Enhydra lutris kenyoni. NCBI lineage: Eukaryota > Metazoa > Chordata > Mammalia > Carnivora > Mustelidae > Enhydra > Enhydra lutris. The sequence goes on from NW_019154095.1 coordinate 11,303,605, forward strand.
CTTTGACTTTTTGCAGCTTCATTATCAGTGTATGGGAATCCAATAGATTTCTGTACATTGATTTTGTATCCTGCAATCCTACTGAATTCATTTATCAGTTCTTACAGTTTTTGGGTGGATGGAATCTTTAGGGTTTTCTGTATGTAGTATGATGCCATCTACAAATAGTGAGAGTTTGACATCTTCATTACCAATCTGGATGCCTTCTATTTCTTTAGGTTGTTCAATTGCTGTGGCTAAGACTTCCAGGACTATATTGATTGAAAGTGGTGAGAGTGGGCATCCCTGTCTTGTTCCTGACCTTTGGAGAAAAGCTTTCAGTTTTTCACCATTGAGTATGATGTTGGCTATGGTTTTTTCCATATAAAACCTTTACTATATTGAAGAAATAAATATTTTTTAAAGATGTATTCATCTGAAAGTGCATTCACTTTTTACATAAGAATTATGTTTCCATGGTTCATGAAATACAGCATAAAATAAGCATTGAGAAAAATGATCACTCATCTACCACAAGAACGATTTGAAAAAACAATTTTTGCCTTTTCTTGACTGCTAACCTTATTTTAGAACTCTCTTTTCTTTGTTACTTACGAAGTTGAGATAATTTGTTCTTTAAGAGAATATTTTGAGGCTTAAATAAAATGATATATATGAAAATAATATGAAATGTTATTATAATATGAGACAATTATTGATAGTGTTATCATTATTTGAAAGTGACAAGTAATAATATGAGAGTAGAATGGTAAGCCAGGGTGTCATTGCTAAAGCTATGAAGTAAGGGGCACCTGGTGACTCAGATGGTTACGCATCTGCCTTCGGCTCAGGTTGTGATCTTCGGGTCCTGGGATGAGCCCCATGTCCGACTCCCGGCTCAGCAGGGAGTCGGCTTCTCGCTCTGCCTCTCCTTCCTGCTCTTGCTCTCTCTCTCTCTCTCTGTCTCTCAGATGAATGAATAAAATCTTAAAAAAAAAAAAAAGCTGTGAGGCATGACTTGGTTGGATTTGAAAACAAAACAAACAGTAACCATTATAGGAAAGTTTGCCTACCTGGTTAACGTGATGTGCTTTACTTCTCTCATTATTAAGCAAGTAAGGTACCTCCCCTCATCCCTTTTAAGTCCAATTTAAGCATGTGACTGAGATCTAGCTACCAGAATGTCAGAAGCAATGACAGGCATCGCTTATAGGCCTTGCCTTGAGAACCGTCATACCCCTCATCTTTCTTCTTCTTTCTCCATCCATTGAATCATTGCACAGGTCCTCAAGAAACATGTAACTGTCAGATGGCAGAAGCCTGCTTCCCTGAGTGACAATACAGAGTGAACACCAGAATTACCTGCAATTAACCATTGCCAGAAATGAGAAATCAAATTCGTCATGTTAAACTGTCATAAAATTTAGGTTTTCGTTATACAGCAGCTCGTTTGCCAGCCTGAAGAAGTATAAAGCTATCGTATTTGCTAGAAAGTAGCACTAATATTAAAGTTATGGTGATTTTTTAATATAAAAATATAAGCCACAAAAGAAACAAACAGGCAACATAAATAAAATCTATTCGAAGGTAGGTCTACTAACTCAAACACTAATGTTTGACTCTGGTCAAATGTAAATTGGAGGATAAATTATTTAATGCTAAGACAAGTATTTTAAATAGTTCTTGTGAATTCCCCTCAGTGCAGACTCTCAGTTTGTCTTAGTCTAACAGACAGATTATGACAAATAGTATTTTCACTCTTTTCCTCAACATGCGATTGTCAGCCAAACTTGAGATTTTATTCTTCATAGTCTAGCACATGATAACATTTTATGACTAATTCCATTAACTGGCATGATCTCAGCCTTGTTATCAGTAATAATTATTTATATTTATACTACATTATAACAGTTCGTTTCTTGGCTTATGGTTTTATAGTAATATGTGAGTAGGATCAACATTTCTTTACCCTTCTAAGAACCTTCCAGTTCTTACCTTCCTACCTGCTTTTCCAGTGATCCTAAGTATTCATATCTATCTATTTAATAACGTCCCTTTCTCATATAAAAACAAACAAGTGAACAAACAAAAAATGAGGCTGTAGAAATAACTGGGTGGATTCAATCATAACAAGAGATATAAATATGTTCTAGAGATTACTATGTTAACTCTCAGAGAATAGGCTCTACTTAATTGACACTAAATTTTATCCAAATTGGAGAATATGTAATTTTGCAATTTAACCAACAAATAACATTAGTAAGAGGTTTTTTCTTTGGAGGGATCACTGTAAAATAATCTAAAATAATACTAGTAGATACCATTGGTTTCCAGTGACTTTCTTATCAGGTCCCATTGGACAGATTTTTATACAGATTTTTATAAAGCATTATTTTGCACATTTACAGGTGATGTAGCTACACCTCAGTGACATCCAGTGGTTTCCTAAAGACTAGAAAGGGGCAGAATCAAGATTCAAATCCTTGTCTCTTTTTCTTCAAAACCAGTGCTTTTTTCATGGTATTATGAAATAACACTGAATTTCCTCTTTTCTGTGTTTTGCTTCCTTTTGTGGATTTGACTGCTCTCTTTCGTCTCAGTAACTAACAATGCATAATCAGATCAGTTTAATTTTAGATCATGTAGTGAAGAATCTGTGATACATTCGGAGGACACCAGGCTATGTTCTGAGTATACGAAGACAAGACACTCTCAGTCTAGTTGGTGGAAATACATGGAAACAATTGATTGCATCGTGGTGGGGTTGTGAGAAATGTTCAATGAAAGGACAGAAACCCTACAGAGAAGGTAGTGATTAACTCCATATATGGTTTCAAGGGAAGTTTCTTGGTAAAGGCAGGGTCTGAGAAGGAGTTAGAGGGTTATTGGGAGCTCAGCAGGCCAGCAACGGAGCAGATGGGGGTAGGGGTGGGGAGAAGACAACCAAAACAGAAAACAGTGGGTCTAGTTTTGGTGATACTGTGTGCCATGCTAAGAAATTGGAACTTTTTTTCTGTGCATGAGAGGGAACAATTAAAAATTTTACTCAGAAGAATAGCCAGAAAAGATTTTCAATGTAAGAAATCACTGTCTTCAGCAGATGATCAGCGAAGAAAGGCCAGGGAAAGAGAAACCGGTTGGTCGTTATATTAGATTGTAAATGCGGCCAGGGAAAGAGAAACCGGTTGGTCGTTATATTAGATTGTAAATGCGGCCAGGGAAAGAGAAACCGATTGGTCGTTATATTAGATTATAAATGCGGCCAGGGAAAGAGAAACCGATTGGTCGTTATATTAGATTATAAATGC